>NC_060965.1:6403504-6564054 GCF_910589235.1 Vespa crabro
CTTACTTA
Organism: Vespa crabro; assembly: GCF_910589235.1. NCBI lineage: Eukaryota > Metazoa > Arthropoda > Insecta > Hymenoptera > Vespidae > Vespa > Vespa crabro. The sequence goes on from NC_060965.1 coordinate 6,403,513, forward strand.
GGTATATATTGGTCTTTGAATTCCAACGATATCATCATATGCGTGCATTTTCCTTAACGTATTTAATGTATTTATTATTTTATCGATTCACGAACGAAACCGGAACGATTTCTAATACCTATCGATAACTATAATTAAAATTAGAACGTTATTATGGAGAAAGAAAGATATATTATAATTAATAGTTACATAAATAATATAATTAAATCTATAACGAATCTTCGGTCGTCATATTGAATGAAAAAAGGGACAAAAAAGAAGAAAAGCATCGTTATAATTAATATTAAACATCGTTTAGTGAATAATCTTTACGAACATATAATATATAGTACGATTGTATAATTTAAATATGTAATACAATTATGAACATATAATATAATTAGATCTCGAACAAATCGCCATATTGAAAAACAATTAAAAAAAAAGAATCATTGTAATTAATATCAGATGCCATTTTGTGGATAATCTTTATGAACATTTGATTGGTATTTTTTTTTTTTTTTTGAACAACGTATATTGTCTTTAATTTTCTTTTTATTTTTTTCTTAACTTTTTTTTTTTTTTTTAAATATATAAATTAAAATCTAAAAATAGAACAATGAAGGTCGAATTTTAAATTACTTAAACAGAGTAAATATTTTAAATAAAGATAGAGGAGGAGCCATCAAATTGGTAAATAAATTTGCATAAATGCGTGCGTGCGTGCATGCACAGCTACGTCCTGTGAGAACCTGATAACTCCATTAAATCTCAATAAAAGTTCACTTAATTGTAAGGATTCTCATCCTCGTTTAGTCCTTAATGCGCACACGTCGAAAAGTATGAATATCACGCGTCTTCGAGTTTATACAATTAAAATTATACAATTAAAATTTAATAATATCAATTAAAATTGTACAAATAATATTTTTAATTATCTTTTACTTTTCTATCTTCATAGAGATGTTATTTAATTTTTTTTTTTTCGTTTATCTTTTTCTTTTCCTTGAGCACGAACTTGAGTTTTTTTTTTTAAATTGATTCTGGTAAAATTATCTATATAAATAAACGTATTAGGTTAATTATTACACGAAATAGAGATTGATTAATAGAAATAATAAATTAATGAATTAAAAAGATTAATATATTATATTAATATAATAATATATTAATTTATAATATATAATTAAATTAATATATTATATTAGAACTTTCGAAAATTTTTGTACGTCTTTGTTTTTATTTTTTTGTTCTTTTTTCTTTCTTTTCAAGTAAAATAAAATAATACATCTCTCTTATTATAGAGATATTCGATATTAATTACTTTTCTTTTTCTTTTGTATTTTTAGATTATTTAATATCTAATCTGGAATATCAGAATTATTTACGATCAGTATTTTACATGTTTTATTTTTAATAAAAGAAAATATAATAGACTTAAATCTGTATAAATATTTAATCGTTAATTAACATATTTTTCACCATATTTTTGGATTAATAATATTTAATTAGTATAAGCATAATTCCCATTAATTTTAAAAATTTTTTCGATATGATATGTCTAATACGATAAGTTTATATATAATTAGATTTAAATAGTCTCGTAAAACTTTGTAACACTTCGCGTCTAAGTAACTATTCGTAAATCAGTGGTCAATATGGTGGCACGTAACGACCGACTGTAACGACTCGTTTTTTTTTATAAAATATCTACTGCATCCTTGATATATAACCGATCGTAAATCATCATTCTTCCTCTTGATATTCACGAACGATCCTGTAATTCGCTTAATTCGATACGATTATGCTCCGTATCGTTCCTTTTCCTCCATCTTCCTTATCGATACGATGGACAACCTCGATAATCCGATTAATCTTCTACTTCTCTCTCTCTCTCTCTCTCTCACTCTCTTTTTATCTATTTATCGATCTCTCTCTCTCTTTCTCTCAAAAAAGAAGAAGAAGAAGAAGAAAGTGTTCTATAAAAGCAATCATTTATTGTCGCATCACTGGAGATAGAAGAGGATTAATAAATTTTATCAGAATATTTATAAATTTTATCGGAAGAGAAATATAAGAAGGAGAAGAAGAAGATTATAGAAAAAAAAAAAAATAAATATAAAAAAAAAGTAATTGACATTGCACAAGAGTTCCTTGTTACAAACGATTTTGTTTTTTTTTCTTCTTTATTTTTCGTCCTTTGTGATTCACTTTTTTACTCTCTTTTGTCTTTCATTTTTTCTTTCTTTGAATTAAATTAAGAAAAAAGAAAAAAAAATAATAGAAATAAAAATAAAAATGATCGACATTTCGCGAGAGTTCGTTATTGAAACAATTTTGTTTTTTTTTTTCTGATTCCGGCATCTTCTTCTTGAATGAAGAAAATAGAAATAAAAAAGAAAAAATAAATAAAAATGTGATAAATCCCAAGAGTTTCTTATTAAAACTATTTTCTTTCTTCTTTTTCATTTTTTTCCCTTTTGGGCTTTCACTTCTAATTTTTTTACTCTTTTGTTTTTCTCTTCTTCTTTCTTGAATTATCAAAAAAGAAAGAAAAACACACGCGCACACACACACATATATATGTGTATATATATATATATATATATATATATATATATATACATATATATATATATATATATATATATATATATACATAGAAATAAAAATAAAATTGATCGAGATTTTGCAAGATTTTATTAATAAGACGGTTTTCGTTTCTTTCTTTCTTTTTTTTCTCTTTTTTTTTCATTTTTCTTGCTTTTCGTTTTCCCGTCTTTTATTCGTCTTTTCTCCTTCATTCTTTCTTTCCTTCCTATTTTTTCTTTCTTTCTTTCTTTCTTTTTTCCTTTCTTTTGGTTCCCTCGAAAAACCGTTTCGTTTTGCGAAGGCGAGCCACGGCACGCGTGTTTGCGTGCTCGGCTTCGATATATTGCGCTTGCGTAAGCGGATTAACGGTTAAATCGCCTTGTAGCGAGACGATCGGTCGGCAGGCGGATTTTGAAAAAAATCGACACGCGATCCATGGTAAACTGTGATATAGAAGGGGGGGGGGGACAAAAGATAATGAATAAAGAAATATTATTTAATGAAATCATTACGAATACAATTGTTTCGTAACGATTGTCTATTCTCTATTATCACAATTGTCATATAAATATTTTTAATAAAAAATTAAAAAAAGAAAAGAAAAGAACAAGAACAAGAACTATTCCAATGGTATTAAACCAGAAGAGAGAGAGAGAGAGAGAGAGAGAGAGAGAGAGAGAGGAGTTCAAAATAAGAACAAAAAGGAAGGAAAAAGAAAGAAATAATCTTGATCTTCGTTTCCTTTAGAATGAGAAAGAGAGAGAGAGAGAAAGAGAGAGAGAGAGAGAGAGGGAGGGAGGGAGAAACGAAGTAGATATATATATCAGAAATAACATTACATAAATACGGAATAGCTAATGCGGAAGGATAAATGTGAAAAACAAAAATGGCGAGAAGAATTTATAATCGGACCGATTGCTAGTTTACCGGACGAAGCAAGCAAACGAACCAATTAGTTTGCCTACTATCCACTCGCTACCTCTTTCTGTCTCTCTCTTTCTCTCTCTCTGTCTGTCTCTACCTGTTTCTCTTTTTCTCTTTCTTTCTCTCTTTCTATCTATCTTACCAGTTCATTGCAACTACCAACTCATTGCAAATACCAGAGCGGTGGGATAATAGGAAGGTACGACATAATTAGATAAACAAAAAGGAATCAAATAATTATGGGGAGGGGGAGAGAGGGGAGGGGGAAGAGTAAAAGCAAAGACTGTAAAGTAGAACGTAAAGTATAAAACGAATTTGATATTATCCTTATTTTTTGTTTTTTTTTTTTTTTGTTTAATTTCTTCCTTCTTTTCTTTATTTTGTGTTAGTAAATTTGAAAAGAAAATTTTTACAATATCAATTGTATACGAAAAGATTTTATTATCGATTTTATTTATCTTTGATAAAACGATTGAATCCTAATAATTATGATCATTTCAGAATAATTTTATAAAATCGTTATAATTGAATTCGTTTTATTGCTGATATAATTAATATTTATTTCATGAAGTTTTCTGTCGTTGGAAATTAATTCATAACGATGAATTTATGTTATCTATATTATTATGTTTAATTTCATATTATCATTAGAAAATTACTTCTTAATTTGTACGTATTATCGAAAGTTATTAATATTTTTAATATAAATATAGATTATGATTAATACAGTGTAATTATATTGTAATTACATTACATTAAATAATTTTCTTGTAGATACGATAAAAATTCGATAACATATACATGTTCAATAAATATAATATTATATTATATTTATATATAATATAAATGCAATAAATATAATATAAGTTCAACAAATATAATATAATATAATATTATATATTATATAACTAAATCAATTTCCGATCCATCGAAAGAATATTTCTTAAAATATAACAGTTAAAAAAAAGAAAAAGAAAAAGAAATTTCGCGAAAATAGATTTGGATTACTGCACATAGAGACTGTATACTCACTCTTTCACTCTCTCTCTCTCTCTCCTTCTCTCTCTCTCTCTCTTTCTCCTTCTCTCTCTCTCTCCTTCTCTCTCTCTCTCTCTCTCTCTCTCTCTCTCTCTCTCTCTGTTTCTCTTTCCAGCGATCTAAGCTCGATCCTTATCGTAACTTCGTCCAATGTCGACCCCAAACAACAAGATACATACCTACCTGTGCATCTACTGATAGAGATATAGTCATCCTATGGAGTTGATAAAAAGGAAAGAGTGAGAGAACAGACCAAAAATAGAAAAAGAAAAGAAAGGAAGGAAAGAGAAGAAAACAAAAAATTTTAAGTTCTAAGGAATTAGAAAATCAAAGAAGGAGAATGTATAAGATACGGAGAAAGAAAAAGATAGAGAAAGAGATAGAGAGATAGATAGATAGAGAGAGAGAGAGAGAGAGAGAGAGAGAGAGAGGTGAGAAAATCCTAGGGAGGCATGAAAAGACAGTAAAAAAAAAAAAAAAAGAAAAAGAAAAGAAAAGAAATGAAAAAAAGAGAAGAAAAAAGAAATAATAAAAATAAGAAAGAAATAGAATAAAGTCGTCGAGAGATAGAAAATGCCGATGGTTTTATCTCGATCACGAATCAGACTGTTTAATCAGACTGTTTTAGCAATTCCTAGCTTAGCTTTATCTTTTTATCTCTCTCTCTCTCTTTCTCTCTTTCTCTGTTTCTCTTTCTCTTTCTCTTTCTCTTTTTCTTTTTCTGTCTTCCTCTCTCACTGTCTTTTAGCATTCGCACGGATATCGTAGAAAACTGATAAAATCGAGTCAGTACCTATCTAACCTGGTAAAATAATCGTAATACCTTGGCACGGTAATAATAATCGTCTTTACTTGTAGAAAACGTAATGGAACGTTATCGTTAATTGGATGATAAAGAGAAAACTATCATCGTAGCGCCGCGTCCACGGATCTTCTTACTCTTGTACGCGATCACGATTTATAACTCGCACGTAGAGATCTGGTGTTTGACCGGTTTAGTTCTCTCTCTCTATTTCTTTTTCTCTCTCTCTCTCTCTCTCTCTCTCTCTCTCGCTATCTCTCTCCTTCCGGGCGAATAAACGTTACCAAGACTGTAGGAGTAAACTGTCCTGTGCATTAAGAAACGAGCTAAGATTCGCACTGAGTACGAGGCTTAACGTCTCCTAACGTTTCGACCGAACCGATTAAAGTTTTCACTGAGTTTGCCTCGAGTCATCCAAGCTTCTTTCTAAGTATATGTATAGATATGTATACATGTGTGTTTATGCATATACGCGTATGCATGCGCATGTGTTATGCGTATTATACATATTATGCTTATTATGTGGTTATGTGTACGTGTACGTTATATATGTAAGAGAGAGAGAGAGAGAGAGAGAGAGAGAGAGAGAGAGAGAGAGAGAGAGCGAAAGAGAGATAAAGAGGGAGAGAAAGAAAGAGAAAGAGAGAGAGAATTGTTAGAAACATTTTCGGTTCGGATTCATTTGTCGATTCAAAAATATAAAAGATATTTAAAGAAGTTGACTATAATCAAAATTATTATTGGTTTTAAAGTCCAATACACAAAGCTTGTTAAGTTTCTTATAAGACGCGATACGTTAGAAAGATCTTTCCGACGTAAATATAAAATTGCAAATTTTATACGAAGGAAGTAAAATGAAAGAAAAGTAAAAATAAAACAAGAATAAAAATGAATGACACATTGCAAATATATTTTCGTTATGATAAATATGATTCGAGTTACGATTTAATTAATACATATGCCAGGACGAGTATCGATCGAAACGTTAAAATGATATATTCGTGATGAAAGGAAAAGAAAACTTTTTTGGAAATAGAAACAAAATAAAGACAAATTTTATAAGGTATAGAAAATGGAAACAAAGGAAAGTAAGAGAAAATGAACAGTAAATATTATTTTCGTAACGATGATTAATTAAATTAACCTAAGCACATTCAAAGAATATTGTAACATGTTAATTAGTCGATTTAAATAGCAAAATACCTTGTGAATTTTAACATGTTAAGAACAAACGGTAAGATAATTGTTTATTAATAAAAATTAAAAATTATTAATACAAATGTTTATTGATATTACGCGAGCGTGTATACAATAAAAAAAAAGATAATAAAAAGTATCGTTGAAAATATTAATAACGATCGTAACGACGAAAAATGAATCTGTAATACACATCTTATTGATACGTACATCTTACTGATACGGTAAAAAAAATATATATACATATAATTGAAAGAAAAAAAAGAAAGAAAAATTGCATGAAATAAATACATTTCCATAGGGACGATCGCGATAAAAATTATGCTTTTAAATTAATTTCAAATTTTATATATTATTAAATAAAATGTAAGCAATGGAATCGTCGAGGTAAAGAAAAATGAGATTAAAAGATAAAAAGAAAAAGGAAAGGAAGAAAGAAAGAAAAATAAAATAAAATATGAGCAAACATTATTTACTTCATAAATATTAAAACAAATCTCAGATTAAAATTATGCGTTTAGATTATTTTCAAATGTATTAAACTAATGAATAAAATGTAAAATATGAAGTTTTGAAGTGAAGAAAAATCATAATTAAAAAGATAGATATTAAAATCTGTAATATAAGAAACTAGTGTAATAATTATGCGAAAATTATAAATAATATTATACACGGAATAACATTAATTCACGAGTTAGGGACGAACTATGGAACGAGACGAAAATAAAAAAAAAAAATTAAAAAAGAAAGAAAAAATAAAAGAAAAGAAAAAAAGAAAGAACATTAAGAACATTAAGATCGTAATTCAAATGAACGAAACAAAACAAAACAAAAAAAAAGAAGAAGAAAAAGCACAGAAAATGAAAAAGGAAAAACAAGAAGAAAAAACAAAAAAAAAAGAAAGAAAGAAAGAAAAAGAAAGGACAAAAGTAAGAGAAACAAAATAAGGATGATGGGGTGGTACAGGGGTGTGGAGAGAACGGCGAGGAAGGAGAGAGGGTAGGAAAATTAAGCGTAAAGGTAGAAGCAACTCGTGGCTCGCAAAATTATTTTCATAATCCTCTTAATCCCCCATAGTATCTTAATTATTGAATTTATTATGGACCGACATATAATCCAGCCGGCGACCCGGACTTTATAATCCTGAGAAACTCGCACGGTAATATGGTCACGGCCGAACGAGCTGACCAAGAATCAACGAGAAGCAACATTGGTAAAGGCAAAAGCAGCAACAACAGTGCAACGGCGACAGGCAATACCGGCATTGGCAATCGCAACGGCAACGGCAACGGCAACAACCAGAAGCAACAACCAGTTCAGCCGAGTCAGTGACTTATATACATACATATATCTTAGAAAATAAAGTACGATTAATTAGAAAACAAAAGAGAAAATTAACGCGAATTCGAAATGGCAAAATCACCTCGAAGGTTCAAAAACCAGGAAACTCAACGAAAGCTCTTTTCCCATGGCTGTTACTTATGATTTATTATAAGAAAAATATAAAAAAAAAAAAGAGAAAGAGAGAGAGAGAAAGAGAGATATCCGGTCGATGACCGGTTTTCTATTGGAGATCTTGAGTTCTCTTTTTGGATCACTTGATCGACGATCAAAAATATCCTTACAACTTTGCCCTTCTGTCTCCCCTATCCACTACCCCCTTACCCCCACCCTCCTCCTTCTCCTTCTCACTCTACTCTGTTTACTTGGATATTATTTATTTTCTTCTTTTTTTTTAATTTCTTATTTTCTTTTTCTACTACTACTACTACTACTACTACTACAATTACTATTACTAATTCTTTTTCTTCTTCTTTTTCTCTCTCCTTCTTCTTATCCTCATCTGATTTTCTATTCATTTGCATTTTGTACATTTATTTTTATTTGCTCTTCCATATTTTTTTTTTCTTTTTCTTTTTTTCTCTTTTTCTAGATCATGGAAACTTCTTTACTCTTCCGCTAAATAAACCAGTTTAAAGAGACGAAAAGTATATCGTGAATTTATCGCGTAATCGATGAACGCACAACCTGTTAACATATCTGCGTTAATCGATCATTTTCTCATAGCATTAGTACTATGCTGGTACTAGAATTAGCCTTCCTTCTTTATCTCTCTCTCTCTCTCTCTCTCTCTCTCTCTTTCTCTCTCTCTCTCTCTTTATCTACGTTTATTTCTATTCATTTCTTTCTATGTTTCTTGATTTTCCTCTCTCGTTAGTTGGGGAAATTAAATTTTCTTTTTTCCTTTTTCTTTTCATTTTCGTTTTTTCTTTTTTTTTTACAACCGCGCGACGGAGGCGGATAATATTTAGGTGTAAAAAGTCGCGTGAAATGGCCGGTAGAAAATCTTTACGACCGTTAATCTTGATTTACGATAACCACGACCGTGATCTGCTCTCCGCGAGCGATCGCTATAATTGGATTGGCCGGCCGTCGTGGTTTCTGAGACGGACAGGACACGCACTGTGTCATCGTATTTTCTTTTCTTTTTTTTTTTTCAGATCGATCCAGAAGCTCCGATAATCGTTAACATCGATCTTTTTGAATATTGATATTGTCCATGACACTAATGTTTTTTTATTTCTTTTTTCCTTTTCTTTCTTTTTTTTCCCTTTTTTGTATTACGTAATCGATCAATTCGTTAATTATATAATGATCGTCGTAATAAATTTTATTTGAAAATTAATTAATAAAATTAATTCAATAAATAATTGAGACTTTAGTTCTCATCACGTAAGATTTAGATTAAATTTATTTATTTATTACTTATGTACGGTTGTGTAATTATTAAACGTAAATGATCAGTATTAATAATAATTGTCGCTTAAATATATATATATGTACATACATATATATATATATATATATATATATATATATATATATCTTTTTCTCTGCGTTCAGTCAAATTCTATTCGATAATTAATTGTAAATAAAACGATAAAAGTTATCATTGAATTTTTATCGACTTTACTTATATACGTTTTGAAATGTCTTAAAATAATCGCTATTACGATTAGTTGTTTATAATAATTTATAATAATTATAACAATCTCGTTCTATTTAACAAAATTTTATTTAAAAATTTATTTCTAAATTAGAGAATTAATTGAAATGTAAGATATCATTAGATTTTTGATTAGTAGATTTATTTATTATATGATTATAGATATAAATATCATGTAAAAATCTTATATATCTATTATAACATATACTAATTATATACATATAAATATTTAAATAACATTATTATATATATATATATATACTTATTTGAATATTATTTAAATCAATTTTTGTTTCTAATATATTTCTAATATTCTTAATATCATATATATATATATATATATATATATTTTTTTTTTTTTTTAAACATAATGAAGGTCATTTTATGTGAGAAAAAAGCTAGGAAAAGAAATATGAAAGAAACAGAAACAAGTATATCTATTTTGAAAGATTATCAATCAACCAATCATCGATCGAAATTATCGGTAGTTAATAGGCGAAAGAAACGGTTAAGTCTTAATTAATCATTGACGAAGCAAACTCGAGAAAATCGAATGTGCTCTTAGTAGAACTCCGTTAGTTGCAGCATGACTTTGCATATACTGCTCGAAATCAAGAAAGAGACTGGATTTATCAGTATTATTCTGATACGAATTGATAGATAATAATACTATACGCAATAATAAAAACAAAAAGAACCAGAAGAAAAAAAAGATAAACGGATCGATAATGTGAAAAAATTAATGGATTAATGAATAGTTACAAGAACGATAAATTTTTAAGAATAATAAAAAGAAATTGATAATAGAAATTATATATATTAGATTTGTGATTAGAAAAATTGTGTAGTTTCATTTATTAAAAAAAAATATGAACTATTTGTTTAAAAGATATAAGCGACAAATGAATAAGATTTTTCTATGGCTTTGATAGATATGTTTTAAAATATAAAAATTTAAAAGGAAATAGAATTAGAGAGGAAAAGAGAGAGAAAGAGAGAGAGCGAGAGAGAGAGAGAGAAAGAGAGAGAGAGAATATAACAACAGGAACTTTATTTGATTTACAGTATAAATATAATTAGATTCTAAGGATTGCATCAAAGTTTATCAATGAACAAATGGAAAGAAATAGATGAAGAAATAAGGAAAATATAAGAGAAATTAAAAAAAGGAAAAAGAAATTAGAGAAAGAAACAGACAAATTTAATCATGTTGAAACAATGATTTCGTTAAATAAATACTAAAAATTACATTAAGAATACTAAATTATAATATTAAAATTATATTAATAATGACAATTGAACTTATCTATAATCAAAGAGAAAGAAATGAAAAAAAACATTAAAATTATAGATAAAAAGAAACAAACAAATTGTATTATATAAAAATAACAATACTAATAGATATACGATATAAATAAAACAAAAGAAATTAAATATTACATCTCAAATTATCAACAAACTAAAGAGAGAGAGAGAGAGAGAGAGAGAGAGAGAGAGAGAGAGAGAAAGAGATAGAGAGATAAAGAAAGACCGAAAATATATGAATGTAATATGCAGAAGTATTATTAAAATTAATATAATAGGAACGAACAAACCATAAGATACTAAATTCGTATCTATTGCAAATATTTATAGCAGAAATTATTTGGATTATATAAAAAGCGAGAATATTTAAAGCAATTTATAAATAATATTTAAAATAACCAATAACCACAAAAGGAAATAAAAAGAAGAAGAATAAGAAGAAAATATATACATATTTATGTATATATATATATAATAATAATAATAATAAATATATATATATATATATTTATATATATATTTATACATATATATAAAGAGAAAAAAAAGTAAAAATAAAAAAAAAAAAGAAAGATCATATACGTAGTCAAGACTGGATCCGGTCTTCGTCTGATCGAAAATCGAAAGACTCTTGATCATTTATCAAGCAATGAGACGACGAGAAGGACGAGGAGAACGTACGTATACAACATACATCGCAAAAGTTTCCTCGTGGCAGGTTGACAACCGGTCGCACCGATATATATATATATATATATATATATATATATATATATAAAGAGCGCCGGTCAAACGTGTGGCCAACTGTGGCTCGGCCGTTTACTCCCTGCGTCCACGCGTTCCCCGTTAAATATTTCTGAATAATCAGATCGCAACGCTTACACGAGCAACGTCGTCGTACCTCCGCCGTTCGTGCAACCCCCTCTGCGTCTCCATTACCACCACTACGATTACTCTTGAGATCGGAGAACCGGTCGGTTCACCGGTAGAAACGATAAGGACATGCTAATTACTAGAATAGATCTATTTTTTCGTGTATGTTTTCGATAATAAATTAAAAGAAAAGAAAAATTAAAAAAGAAAGAAAAAAAGAGTGAAGAACAAGGAAAAAGAAACTTTCTTTGTTTCTCTCTCTCTCTCTCTCTCTCTCTCTCTCTCTCTTTCTTTCTCTCTCTCTTTCTCTCTTTCTCTTTCTCTCTCCCTCTTTTTCTTCTTCTTTTTTTTATATTACATTTTTCAAGTTGATATATTTAGAAAAAATGTTGAAAAAACTACTATCGAGATTTTTGTGTTTTTGATAAAAAAAAAAGAAGGAAAAGAAATTTAATTGTTATCTTTTTCTTTCTTTCTCTCGTTTTTTTATTTTTCAATTTCTTTTTAATTAATTAATTATCATACCTTTTGTTATGTATGAAACTTTTCCTCTTATTTCTCTCACTTTATTTTTATTTATTGTACTCTTTCGAAAATAATTACGATTGATTATTCTGTATCTTCGATAAAAAAAAAAAAAAAAAGAAAAAAGAGGAAAAGAAATTTCATTTTTATCTCTCTTTTTTTTCGCTTATTAAAGTTTTCAACAACTCTCTGTTATATTTATCATTATCGAATTTTTTCTTTTAATATATTTAGATAAATTTTTAAATAATTACGAAGATAATTATAAAAAGAAAAGAAAAAACAAACAGAAGGAGGAAATATTTATTCCTATTTCTTTCTCTCTCTCTCTCTCTCTCTCTCTCTCTCTCTCTTTTTTATTATTTATTTATTAAAATGTTCAAGTTGTTATATTTAGAAGGAATATTAAAATAGGTATGATGTTGAAAACAATATGAAATATTTTAAAACATTATGTAAAGTACCAGTAAGATATCTATTTTTCAAATACGTTAGGGTTATCTAATGAAAATGTTTACGAAAAGAAAAAAAAAAAAAGAAAAAAAGAAAAAAAGAAAAATTTGTTTTTTTACGATAACATAACCAACCGGACATCTATATTTAATACTAGTTTACGTTAGGGTTATCGTAGTAGTTTATTTTAAAGATTGTATAACAGTAAATGTTAAATAATTATAAGTTAACAATTTTTACTTATTTTTTCTTTTTTCGTTTTTCTTCCGTTAAGTTTTTCAAAACGAACAACAGAACGAGGTCGAGTTTTATACGTTGAAAAAAAAATATATCGATGATTAAAATAAAAATATGAACATTTTTCTCGATTAAATTAGCAATCGCTACCACAATGATTCTTATGAAATGTCTTATTAAAGCGAATCCGATCAGAGATAAATAAAAAAAAAAGAAAAAATGAATAAATGAAAAAAAATAAAAGAGCAGTGAGAAAGAGAGAGAGAGAGAGAGAGAGAGAGAGAAAAGAAAAAGGAAAGAAGAAGAAAAAAATTGCAATAATCGACGTTGATATACTCGCAATGGTTTGTCCAGCGTGGCTGTAATTACAGATATTTTATCGATCGTTAGCGAGCCGTAAAAAATATTCGTTTATTGGCGTAGAACTAGCAAGCGATGACTCATTTCACTCACTTCACTCAACGACTTCGTTGAGTTACGGTTTAGCACGATGACTACGCAAAGGAATTCGCTTCCATCGGCGCATATTCAATGAACCTTCCACTATGTCTACCAATGAAAATCAATTCGAGTCTCTTTTCATTCATTGGTTAAGAATTTTAATTATTTCCTCACACGCGTGAACGATAACACAGTGAGTTCTGATTTCTTTCTTTATTTTTTTTTCTTTTTTTTTATAATTAACTCTTTTCATGAATTTCTTAATGACACTTACATAAATGTACATTTAAAACTTTCAATTTTTATTTTTCCGTTTAGGCATTCCTATTTCTTGTATTTTTTTTCAATTTATTTATTTATTTATTTATTTATTTATTTTATTTTTTTTTTCTGTTCAATTTCGTTTCATCATTTTTCTATCGTAAATATCTTCTAGATAACTCCTTGTATAAAGTATTTTTTGTAATTATTATTTGCATCAAATATTATTTAAATATTTTGTCAATATCTGAGAAAATATAATTGGATTTTCTTCTTTTTTCTTTTTTTAAATAAAACATACCTATAATTATCAAGACTTTTTATACAAAATTCCTCGATAAATGGACCAAAATTTATCTTTTGCATGAATTATTCTTCAATAAAATTAGGTTTTATTTAAATATTCTTTTAGAAATGTTCCATCTGTGATAACAAAATCACATTTTTTCTTTTGTAAATAAATTATATATAATTGTTTTTCAATATTTCTAATAGTAAACTTAATGGTATTAGTTAATGTTAGAATTATTTTTATAAACAAATTACATAATTACCTTGTAAGGATTTTTATTAACATTTTTTTTCTTATTTCTCATCTAATATTATTAACATTAGATTGAATGAAAATATTCTGCCGGAAATGATCTATATGAACGAGAGTGAAAGAGGAGAGAGAAAGAGAGAGAGAGAGAACAAATTTCTTTTTCTTCTTCTTTTTTTTTAGTAGATTAAATCCCTCAGAAGATACGAATTTTTCAAGAACGACAAATCCAAATTGTTATCACATAATCGTCAAATTAATTTTGTTTATTGGCATAATAAAAAATTATTTTACCGTGTTTTTTCTACATTTTTTTTTTGTTTAATTATTTCTTTATTTTTCATTCACCAAAAGATCAGTGCAAATACCACAAACAAGCTCTCAGGCGTAGTTATCATTCTCGAACGTTCCTTTTTTGTCCCAATTATTTATCCATGAACCAAGAGAATTTCTGTCTGGTTCGGACCGTTCACTTGGCTCATCTGAATTTCGTCCTTTTCGAGAGAACGCTAAAAGGAAAGAAAGGGTGCCGCTTGCTCGATGCAAATGGGACTTAATAAGTGAGACGTCGGCGAGATAATTCGCTGAAGTTTAAGTGAATTTTTACGATGGGACTCATCCTTTCTCTCTCTCTCTCTCTCTCTCTCTCTCTCTCTCTCTCTCTCTCTCTCTCTCTCTGTCTATCTGTCTGTCTGTCTGTCTGCCTGTCTGTCTTTTTCTCTCTTTCTCTTTCTTTCTTTCTTTATTTATTTTTTGCTTCTTTTTTTCTTTTATTTTTTTTTTTAAATACTACAGATAAAAGAAAGCACATTTAAATATTTATTACCATCCTCTCGAGAAATAAAATTGAATTCAACATTGAAACGATATATGCGGTAACTTTAACTGCGACGATATTTCAAACGAAGAAACGAACAACAAGTGAAAAAAGAAAAAAGAAATTAAAGAAAAAAAAAAAAGCAGAAAAGAAGTGGCAGATGTTCGTAATGAGGAACCTTAATCTTGTACTCACTAATGAAATATTCTCCATTTATTAAATAAATTCGTTTGGTTAAAAATATTTAAAGAGACGTGATGGTAGTATTATATCTTCGCTTTCTTTTTCATTCTTAAAAATTAATTTAGCTTAAGATAATCATAATTTTATAATTTGTATTAACAATGCTAATACAAAATATATTAATAATATAATTCATAATATTGATAGATGTAGATTGATTATAGAATAATTCATATCGTTAAATTAATGTAAATAATCGTTTTATTGTTTCATTATAGTATCATTTATTTTACATTTATTTTATTATACATTAGAATCATATTTATTTTACACAATAATTTGCACTACCTGTGGTTAAATAATTTTCACGATCGTTTTATTGTTTGGATATACTTTTATTTGTATTATTATTTTTGTATTATTCATATTATTTTATTTTTTCAAATGATATATATATATATATATATATATATATATATTTGTTATTGTTGTTAATTTTTTTTTACGATAATTATCATATATATATAATCATTGTTAAAAACGTCAAACCATATATAGTATATATATTCTTATTTTATTATGTTTTTTGATCATATCAATATTTTTTATAATAATCATATTATGATTTTTCTTAATGCTTGAGAAAAAAGATTGAAAAATCTTTAAATATACTACTGAAAATTTGTCGAAAATAAAGAAAATCGTGGATTCAATAATTAGTTATTAGATTTTGATATGTACTTTTATTTGAAAAAAAAAAATAGTCGGATAATCCTGATCATAAAATAATATTTCAAGGAACACCATAACGAACATGTTCTTGTACCTTAAACACACACACGCGCACATACATATACATTCATATACGTACATATACGGTGCCATACTCGCCCCGGTTAACTCCTATCGCGATATCCTGTTTTAATTTATCATTTTTCATTGGAGGAAGGCGTAACCGTTATACTGTTACGGGAATCTCGTGGCACGTTAAAGTGGCTACGAATGGTTATTAGATTTCTATTAAAGGCACAACCATGCACAACTTGGCGCGTGTCGTGCACACGCATACTAAAGTAAAACACGACAGAATGAAAAAAAGAAAGAAAGAAAGAAGGAAAGAAAGAAAAAGAGAGAGAGAGAGATACACGGATGTTCGCTTTTCTCTTCGTGCTCGCGGCTGGATACATAAATCTCGTGCTTTAGACTCGAACGAATAGCAGGAATACTGAAAGAGAGAGAGAGAGAGAGAGAGAGAGAGAAAGAGAGAGAGAAGAGAGAGAAAGAGAGAGAAGAGAGAGAGAGAATACCAACTTCCTGGTTCAAAGTCGTCTAGAAAAATACAATCCGGTGACTATAATTCATTAATATTTAAATAAAATCGATAATATTATAGATAAGTTCGCTTCAATTCTGGATATATATTTATATAACCCTCTTTTTTCTATTTTGTCTCTGTTTTCTTTTTTTCTTTTTTTTTAAATATAAAAATGATATTTCTATATCATCTTTTTTATATTATTTTTATATTAATTTTTTTTCTGTAATAAAAAAAGAAATATTATAATTTTCTTTAATAAGTATAATATAAATGCGGTGTAATGGACTACATATTCGTTAACATTTAAATAGAATCGATAATATCATAGATAAATTCACTCCAAGTCTTGATATATTAAAATCATTTTTTTTCTTTTTAAATATAGATGTAATATTTTTATATTATTTTTTTTATCATATTACTTTTCTGTAATATGAATAAGGTAATATTATAATTTTATATTGTAATAATATAAAACGAGGAGAAATATTTTAAGGGAAAAGTAATATAAAAATATAATAAAAATCATATATATATATATATATATATATATATATATATTTATATTAAACGTTATATAATATTTTTATGATAGAAAAATTAGTAAAAAATGTTAACAAATATAAAATAATAAAACGAACGATGTCATCATGATTTTCTTGTTCTTAAGAGGAGATAAAAGACGTTCGCCATCTTTCCTTAACCCCTCCACGTCGAACTGTTTCACGCCTATTCTATTACGCTGCCGCAAACTGGTATTATTTCCCATTATGATTGGCCAATCTGTCATTAATTCTCCCGTTGATGTAGCCTACTAGCTCGTAATATTTCGAATATGGCGCTTCATTCTTATAACAATAACAAACTATGGTTCACTTCGAAAATTCAATTGTGATTAAATCATTTCTAAGACGACGTATTAAAAAATTAACATGATTTACAATTAAAAAAGGATTGAATTAATCTCGTATTTGATTCATTTTATATTATCGATTAGACTTTTTCAATAGTTCCATCAAAAGATTATAGTTATAACCTAAAAATTCTAATCAAAGTTTGTTTCGCGTTAATTCTTTCATTAGATCTATCGAAATGTTTTTCGATAAAAAAAACTTTCCAATGGAATATTTATATATAAAACTTTACAAAAAAAAAAAATTATCTTTTTAAATATAAAATAAAACGAACAAAAGATTTTCGAGAAATTCAATTTGATTATTTAAAAAAGAAAAAAGAAATAAATACAAGAAAGCAAACAAGGAAACAAATAAGAATTCAATGCAATCGTTGCAAGTTAGTTTATCTAACAAATTTTTCTTACTTCTTTTTTTTTCGATATAAATGTAACTACTAAAAAGAAAAAGAAGAAAAATGTTCTTGAAAGAAAAGATAAAATCAAAGATATTACTCGATTCTGAGCTTTTGCGGATAATACATAAACGTTTGATGGATGCACACGTCATGAACCTGTCGTCGTATCTCTTAAGAACCTTCCTATAACTTAATTTATTTCGCTTTCATACACCGTCGCACATTGCGAAGGCTTATCGGTGATCTCGTGTGATAGGTACGAGGGACACCTGCTTTAGCGCGCGTTTATTCAAATACGTTTTGCGTCCACGCTATTTTGCCTTCGAATTCTCACCTTCGTTTTCTTCATTTTTCCAATTATAAATAGTTAATAATAATAATAATAACAATAATACTAATAATAAAAGAGAAAGAGAGAGAGAAAACAGAAATTGTAGAATAAAAAATCTATGTAGTTTTATTTGCTAAGTGTTAGT
The DNA here is from genome assembly GCF_910589235.1 of Vespa crabro. Taxonomy (NCBI): domain Eukaryota; kingdom Metazoa; phylum Arthropoda; class Insecta; order Hymenoptera; family Vespidae; genus Vespa; species Vespa crabro. The sequence goes on from NC_060965.1 coordinate 6,421,793, forward strand.
AAATACATCAATAAAAGATTAATATTTATTAAAATCATTGAGGTGAATAAAAATGTGTGATAATGAGAATTTCATTTAAATATCAATTAAATTTGTATTAAAAGATGCAAATCTTTTTCTGTTTCTTTTTTTTTCTCAGATAATAAAAATTTTCTTCATATAGATATAGTATATATTAAATGAAAAACACGTTTAAATAGTCATATGAAATAAGACAAATTTTAACAAGCTTAAATGAATTTTTATGTTCATAAAATGAAACAATTTTTTAATTGATATTTATAATCAAAAACATTTTTTATGTATTTACATATATTCTTTTTTATTTTTTTTTTTTTTTCAAGAAAAAACAAATTATTATTTTAAAGATTTCTGTTAATAATTTATGCATTATATATATATATATATATATATATATATATATATATATATGTTTAATTCGTATATATTTGTATTAATTCACTTGGCATTGTACATACGCGCGCACAAAATTATATGTATATATGTATATATGTATATATGTATATATGTATATATGTATATATGTATATATGTATATATGTATGTATGTATGTATGTATGCATGTATGTATGTATATATGTATATATGTATTTATATAACTCCAAGTGAATTAATTTATTTATAATAATTTTGATAAAAAAAATCGGATTTAAAAGAACACAGTACATCCATATATCCGTACTATATAACTACTATATATTTACAAAAATGAAATCTTCGTGGCATAAATAGATTCATTTGAATATTCAATAGAAGAAACTGTTTGGATACCTGTATAACCGGGATATTCAATTTATTCCTTTATTAATAAGACCAAGAATGGATTAGCTTCAGGAAAATATCCGTTCTCTCTATGTATAATAATGATAATCTGACTTAAAATAAAATATTTTATTAATTCGATATAACCTATTCGATAACTTTCCCATCGAGCATATTTTGTAACTCTAGTTATCGCGCACATGTCCGTTACTCTTTCTTTCATTTAAAAAAGCATTACAGAGAGATAAAGAACGCACCTGTAACTTCCTTTCCGGTCATGAAAGTGAAACAGCTCTGTTCTTTCAAAGAGCACATATTAATTGGACTCAACGAGACAGAAACAACGATGCATATAACGGATAGCATAAATCAATTGATTTTTGTAAGACGTTCGTTCTAACGATCAATAATAAACTGAAATTCGTACTTACGGAGAGATAAAATTTTATTTTATTTATTTTTTTTTTTTTTTTTTTTTTTTATTAAAAATCATTTGTATTGTGTTCGCCTAATTTCGAATTAACGTGATATCATTGAAAAATCCCAGTGTTACATATTACAGTATGTAATATTTTTATAACAATATTCAATATAAACAATTAATTACATTGGTTCGTCGTAATTATAGGTTTTAGGGTAATTCGAGAAGTGACGAAATTAAAAAATAATTTTAGATTTTTATAAAAAAAAAAAGAAGAAAAAGAAAGAAATTGAAGCATTTGAGGGTGAGATGAATCCTATCATGCTTCAGAGTATCATGTGTTACGTAAAAAAAGAAAAGAAAATTATGTTTCGTTAATAATTGTCAGTTCTATTGTTAAAAAATATTTTTAAATCTAACAATATCTATAAAACAATGAGATCGAGTCCTCTCATATACTCCACCCCAACCCCTCCGTTCCGCCTTCAAAATCATTTCGCACGGAATTACACTGTATAATAAAAATAAATATACGAATAAATAAAATTGAATGAAAAGGAAAGATCATTTATCGAAATTCATTCACATTTATGAGAATCTAATTAAAATCTAATCATACATTCTGATCATAAATTTTGAAAAATGGAAAAACAAAGAAATATAATAGAATCATAACGTTATATTAACATTATATTTACATGTAAGATAATGAATTAAATAATTTATAGGATGTAAATAATTTATATGAATTAAATAATTTCAGTAGGATAAAAGCGTATCTCGACAGATATATTATTAAATGTAAACACCGTACGATAATTTATATTATTTTAATTGCGTATTAATAATATTAGATTTATATCTAATCGTGAAAATAATAAATTAGTGAACTTTCGAAAAGATAGACTCCCGAATGTTTAAAACGTTGGAAAAAATCGTCAATGGTGATTTTATATTTATTGTTGGAATGATTTATATTCGACAATCGATCTCGACTTCCGGTTTTAACGACGATACACGAATTTTCAATAAAACCTTGTCTCACGATACCTTACCGTCGGCAGGGCATCTGCCCTATATTATACTATATAGGTAATACCTATTACTCTCGTCGAAGTATTTCCCCTCTCTCCTCTTTTCTACCTTTCCACCTTTCCTCCTATTTCATCCTACCTCTTGTTCTTAGTATTAGCTCAGGTATGAAAACGTTCTCGTGACACATCCTGCACGTTTTATCGCACGTTTTATCTTCCTACTATATCGATATCCTTCTGTCAAGTCCTTCTGCTAATGAACTTGAGGTCTGCAAAAAGGAAAAAAGAAAAAAAACTCTTATAACGTTTCGAAACGTTAATATTATATGATTATATAACAACATTCGATAAATATATTCGAACGAATTTCTATTGTTTATTATTAATATATTTGTTGATACGATTATTGTTTTATATTATAATAAATATATTATATTATAATAAATATATAGAAATTGTCGAAATTATTTATTAACGAACACAATATTATACTAATATTATTATACTACTATATATAAACAATATATTATATATATTATATTATATTGTATAAATAAAATATTATATAATATTGTATATAATATATATATATATATATATATATATATATATGTCATATTATATTATTGTATAATATTATAATTATACAATAAAATATAATATAATATATATTAAAAATACTGTTATTACTTATTAACAAACTCAATTATTTTATGAAAGTTAACAGATCGAACAGTTTTATTAAATAACAAATCGAATAGGAAAAAGAAAAAGAGAAAGAGAGAGCCAAAGAGAGAGAGAGAGAGAGAGAGAGAGAGAGAGAGAGAGAGAGAGAGAGAGAGAGAGAGAGAGAGACAGAGAGAGGCAGAGAAAGAGAGAGAGAGAGAGAGAGAGAGAAAGGAAGAGGTAAGGATCCTACGGTGGAATGCTTTGGTCGAGGTTTCCTCTTCTTGATCCTTTCGAACCTTTTTGCAATCGTTTTGCCACCCGCCCGGAGGATATTCACGAGCTCGAGTGACCGTTCGTTTCGTATAAAGTAGACGTAAGTAGGTAAACCGGGTGCACTGCACGGATCTCATTGCAATTTTGTACTTGAGTCCTTTCGTTTCACCATTAACCCTTCAACGAGAGGACGAGTTTTGCATAACTGAGATCGTAAACTGTACCTTTGCTTTTCTTCTTTTGCGTTTGGAACATGTCGACCGCCATGTGAATTGTAATTTTTAAAACTCTCATTACGGAGCATCCGAATAGAATTTTTATTATATTAATGTATATATTATAGTATATATTATTATAAAAATATTGTGGATATAAAATGATTAAATAATGACTACTAGTTTTATTAATAGTGTGTTTAATACGTTTATAATGCAGTTGATCGTTATAATCGATAAATAATTGAAATTGAAATGACTATTTATTAAGAGGATGATTTTTTTTTTATTTTTTTTTTTTTTATTTTAATAAGATTTGCACAAAAAAAATAACATATCTTAAAAATTGATAAATTATCAGGTTGTGTTTTTTTATTTCTTTTTTTATGTTGTTTAATATATTATATTAGTTTACCACAAAATCTCATTTTTGTCGTATCTTATGTCTTTAACTGTATACGAAAACTGAATGTACCAAAAGAATATTTTTACAAATTTGTTTGCTATGAAGAGACATCGTATGGTGCTAATTTTTCTTTCGTTGATCAAATGGTGATAAAAGTTTCGAAGTTAAATTCATTTTTTTAAATGGAACTACATATTTTTCATTTCATACTTCAATGGCATTTGTTAAGACGAATTCAAGACATGCTACATGAGCTAATTTATTATTATAAAATATTATAAATTATATTATAAATTTGTAAGTTTCTAAAAAGTACAATCCCTAGTATCGCTGATAGCCGGCTGCTAGGCTACGTATTATAAACAAAATCCGAGCTACTTAATAAATAAATTTTGTTTAATTAGGTCGGTAATTTGGGATGCATAAAGGAAGATAAGTAGTTCTTCCTTTCTTTATAACAATATTTTATTGTATTGTATTATATTATAACGTAATTTATATAAAGTAAATATTTATATAATTATCAAATAAAATGTATTTATTATATATTACTAATAAAGAAGAAAATAAAAATGCTAATGTGAAAAGAAATCTGACGTATTCTTTATTAAATCCTATCATTATTCTCCTTATCCAAAAAAACTGGCTCTTCTATTTTAAATTCCGAACAAAGAGAAAAATTTTTTAGCAAATCAAATTTTGCGTATCATGTGATCCTGATAGAAAAAATTCGATTTGCGAAAAAAGTTTGTGCTTTGTCCAGAATTTAAAATTTTAAACAGAAAAACATAACTTATTAGAAAGTGGCATAATTTCTCGTGCCATCTCTTCCCACATTATGTGATTCTAATACAAAATTCGATTTGCGGAAAAAGTTTTCATTTTATTTCGAATTTAAAATGGAAGGAACAATTTTTTTAGATAAGGAGAATAACGATAGGATTTAATAAAGAATACATCAGATTTCTTGTCGAATTAACATTTTTATTTTCATCTTTATTAATAATATATAATAAATACATTTTAAAATTTGAATTCGTCTTAACAAATGCCATTGAACTATGAAAAGGAAAATATGTAATTCCATTTAAAAAAAATGAATTTGACTTCGAAACTTCTCTCGCCATTTGTCCAGTGAAAGATAAATTAGCACTATACGTTGTGTCCCTTTATATCAGATAAATCTATACAAAAAATTTTTTTTATATATTCCGTTCCTCAGGAGATATTTTAATTTTTCGAGATATACTACTGGATATCCTACACACACACACACACACACATAAGAACTAAGATAATTCTAATTACGTTGAATTGTTAATAAATTTAAATTGTTAATAAATTTGCAATTAACTTATAACAAAATTCTCGACAAAATCTATTGAACATGTTTTTTTCGTTAATAATAGAATCCCTATTGACGTAATACTTGCATCACTACTCCGACGAAACGAAAAGAAGAGAAAAGAAATCGAAAGGGGAATTGAATATTCAAAAAAAAAAAAAGAAAGAAAGAAAAAAAGAAAAGAAAAGAAAAAAGGTACGCAACTTCTCGCTCTATATGGAATGAGAAAGATCATAAAAATGATAACGTACGATTCGCGAAGTATCCTCGTAGCAGGATCGAAGTAGACGGGTATGGACGTTTTCCTGCCTTCCTGGGGACTCTTTTCTAGACGACGACACTCGTGTCGATATTCACGAGCACGCTCGACCGTTCCTTTCGTTCAAAGTAGGCGTGAGTAGGCAAACCGGGTGTCACGGATATCTCTCTCTCTCTCTCTCTCTCTCTCTCTTTCTCTTTCTCTTTCTCTCTCTTTCTCTCTCTTTTTCATTCTCTCACGATGAGTGCAAACACGATCGAATCTAGCTTACAAATGGCCGATTTTTGTTCGCCACTTTTGGAACGTAACAAAGGACGATATTATATCTGAAAGGACGATATTATATATGAAAGTATTCATGAAACGACAATCGAAAGATCTTCACTTTTTCTTTCTCTTTTTCTTTTTTTTTTTTTGTTTAACTTGTAAAAGAAAAAAAACAAAATCAATATCTCTCGCTGATTTCAAAATTTTATGGCGTAAAGAGTGAGAAATAAAGATAAAGAATAAATAATAACAAACGAAAAAATAATATTCTTATTAGTTATCAGACATTTCTTCTTACGATTGATCAAGGATATTTGCAATTATCTTTTGTCAATAAATTAATGAAAAGTATATAAATAAATATATAAATTTTATTAAGAGCAATCTCGAACTAAACCAAAAAATTATAGAAATTTATCTGGAAATGTAAATTTTCATTTAGAAATTGTATTAAAAAAAAGGGTTAAATTATGAATAACTTATTTAATTATCATTCTACTCGTTCCCTTCCGCGATCGAACATTAGAAAATTTCATTTTGTCGGTTCTATCCTGTTATCGTATTATACAACAATAAAAAAAAAAAAGAAAAAGAAAAAGGAAAAAGATCAAAGAAAGAAAAATAGAAAAAAAGTGGACGGAGAAAGAAAAAAATACCTTAAAAGAAATAAAAAAAAAAAAAAAAAAGAAAATTCATGTTATCTGGATCACCTCGTATCGTGTCTACCTAAATACATAGAAATATATTATATATGTAACATACATATATACTTACAGGTACGTCCGGTTACCTTAACGCAATAAGATAAATCGGATGGCTAAAGAACGGTCGGCTAGTATAAATTGTTAGAAATACGATGGCAGTCAAGTTCGATGACGTACGTTATAAAAATATTTTACAACAGCAAAATGACCGGACTACCGTTCGCAAGATGGGAAACTCATAGTTAGTTTCTATAAAACGACGAAATAGAGAAAGTAAAAGAAAAATGTACATAAGAAAAGAAAGTAAAATGTATTTATATAAAACGAAATATTTATACATATATTATATTATATTATATGTACGTATATATATATATATATATATATATATATATATATATGTATATAATGTCATACAAAATTTCTATAGAATGTATTAATAAGAAATTTTCAAATATGAAAAAGAAATTATATGATCAAATTAATTGGTATCGGGTTTTTTTTAATTTCTACATTATTATATGCAAATATGTATATATATATATTATATATTATATATAATATGACACAAAATTTCTATAGAAAATACCAATGAGAAATTTTCAAATATGAAAAACAAGTTATATGATCAAATTAAATGGTATTGGATGTTTTAAATTTCTATATTATTATATGCAAATATATATATATATATATTATATATTATATATATATATATATAAAGAAAATATAGGTGTACATGTATATGTATATAAGATGGAAGATTCGATTTCTATCGGCAGTGGCTGATACGTGTACCTGTACGATCATCCATTTCGATACTTACGAGCACACGTCGTTATTCCGTATACCCGATTGAGATCTCGTTTATTCTCTTACCGTACGAAAAAGAGGACCGTTCTAACTAACATAAGGAATCGGCAAACGAAGAAGAAGAAGAAGAAGAGAAGAAAAATTTCTTGTTTTTTTTTTCTCTCTCATTTACTTTAAAGTATAAAGCGAAGAAGTTTACATATTCCGAACGTAGAATTTTACAGCAACTGGTTTAAACGATGATAGTCTACGTACCTGTAGAAGGTGGGAATCGTCGCACCGTTGAATAATAATTGGGTAATAAGATATCACGGTTTTACTTTTGCTCGAGGTACCAGATACTACTAGATACATACCTGTGGAACTGTTGATCCACTGGAAAGAAAGAATATTTAAAGAGAAATATTTATCTTATCCAGAATGTATATATATATATATATATATTCTGGAAGATTGTATTTGTCAATGTCATCGTATTCTATACAATCCGTAATTTACTATAAAGTAATTAGAACTCTTGATTAATGGAAACATTTAATTGCATCTATTTTCTCAGTATGTTTACTTAAGAGCCGTCATTAGTCTCGGTCATTCTAATCGTGAATAAACGGGAGAATAGAATATTAACGTTATAATGGTTCGCAAACACATTATGAGATTAAAATGAGAATTATGCAAAACGTTCTATTTTCTTTTTTCTTTTTTTTTTTTCTTTTTTTTTGTATCTGATCAAATTAATCTAAGCATCATATAAACTAATGCTCGTTTCGGTAACTGTTATTAATCTGTACATAATTTCTAATGATTTTAATATGAAAGTTTTAAGAGTAATGAAAAAATTGTTTAAGAATTACCTTTTCAAATGATCACTATCGATCGACAATTCACAAGAAATATTTTTGAGAAAAAGAAAAAATAAGAAAGTAAGGTGAACGGACTAGCATTATTTCGACCATTCCATTCATAAAACGTAGACCTTTTGTAGGTGGGTGGTAATGCGACGTGTCCCATTTATATTCTCTCTTTTGGGCAACCGACAGGGTTGCCGGGAGTTCGAAAGTTTAGGTAGAAACGAGCCAGGCCAAGCCGTTAGACATGTTAGTCTCAGACAAATTACTTAACGAAACTCTAGTCCTGATCTGACGTCAATTTTTCCGAAGATTTTAATGACTTCTTTTTACTTAATTTCTGTATCCTTCAAAAGGTTTAACGACTTTTTAATAAGGATATCATTAAGTCAAACATTAAAAAAAGAAAATGAAATCGTTTAGAAATTATTTTTCCTCAAAGTAATTTGTTTCATTTTCTTTTTCATTTTCTTTTTTCTTTTTTCTTTTTTCTTTTTTCTTCGATTATCGTAAAATTATATCTTAGCGTATAAACAATATATGATGCTTTGTCGTTTCATTTTGCTAGAAGAGGAATTATTTTATTTTTCTCTCCATTAATTTTACGTTCTTACGTTTATCGCTAAACAGAAAATTTCGTAAAAGCAAAATGGTATCACCATATTGCCAATAATAAATAAAAATGAGAGTGATTGTTAAAAATTTTAACGCTCTTCTCTTTCAACCTTGACGAATGTTTATTGTTCCATAAAGATGCGTTAATAATCCTCGACGTTTAACGTCCTCAAACGGATATTCACAATCAGAAATAAGTCTCTGGCACGATATCATCGACGCTTAGAAACCTACTGAACACTTGCTATTCACGCTTTTTTTATTACCGCAGGATAAATTTTACGGATCGTTTGTGATAAAAAAAAAAAAAAAAAAAAAAGAAAAAAGAAAAAAAAAGGAAACACGAATTTGTGCGTTTCTGTTTAATAGTTCGAAGAAAAATAGAAAGAGAAAAAAAAAGAGAGAGGAAAGAGAGAGAGAGAGAGAGTGAGAGAGGGGTGCTGAAAGGGAGAGAGACATATCTAACTTAAAAATTTCACCTTTTCGTACGTATTTCTATGAAAAACACTCCATTTTTATCGTCGGAGATATAGCCTATGACGTTAATAAAACTGGAAATAATGATAAATCGTTAAATTATTTATCACGTTTTAAAATATAGACCAATCAGATCCAGCTGATAATTTTAAATGATAATATCTAAAAACAATTTCGATCGTGGTTTCTTTCGAACGCCACACGATACTTAACTTTTTATTAAAAAGGTTTTAACAAAATTTATTTCAATTCGACAGAGCTATTTCAACCGTGACGATCTTAGACAAAAAAAAATAAAAAAAGAGAAAAAAGAATAAGTAAAATCAAAAATCCGATTCAACTGAACGGATTCATTCGATTCGTGAATGACAAAACAATCAAATAAAAAGACAACAAAAAAAAGCTCGAGATTAACCATAAACTCGATAAAATCAGTCAAAAGAAAATTGATCGTTCTAATACCACCCACGCATTTCCGTCGTAGTAACTAGCAAAAATCATAAATTTCTGATCAAAGCCGGTTTTACAAATAAAAAGAAAGAAAGAGAGAGAGAGAGAAAGAGAGAGAGAGAGAGAGAAAACACACCGGTCTTCATCATCAACGATGGTAGTACGAACTGGAAGCTTCCTTGAAAAGAAAAAAAACAAAAAAAAAATAATAAAAAAAGATTTAGCGAGGCGGCGAGGTAATTGCTGAGGCGATTAATTCGCACGATCGAATAATCTAGGGTGTATCCATGGATCCACTGGTTGGATTGAACCTATCTCTCTCTCTCTCTCTCTCTCTCTCTCTCGCTTTCCTTTGCACGTGGAAGTTGCAACCAGAGAATATCTTTCCTCTTGCGACTACGAGAGTAGCAGAAATTCTTGCTTTGCAGGTTCGAGTTCGTCCTTCTTACTTTCTCTCTCTCTCTCTCTCTCTCTCTCTCTCTCTCTCTCTCTCTCTCTTTCACAAACACACACACAGACTTATTCCTCTCTCTCTCTCTCTCTCTCTCTTTATTTTTACTTCTCTGAGGATCACGTAGACGAGTCAGTATAACCATCGCGAATGTATAAATTTTATTTCAGTTAGATTTATATTAACGACAAGAGTACCACGCGAGGCATTTAAGTCCTATGAACATTGACATTAGCCCCATAAGTGCACACCAATGCAGGATTTTACCTTAAAGGTGCATTCACCAAGGGGATAGGAGAAGTGACTTGTTAAAATGAAAGGAAGGGATGGCAGGAGCGTAGGGGAGAGAGGAAGACAGAAGATTAAAAGTGGGGGTAGTTATAGGTATCCTCTACCTACCGCCATTCGTGCGCGTTCACTATAAATAAAAGTTTCCTGTTTTAAGAAAGCCGACAATACTTACACATTGGTATACTAATTGTAAGCGTATATGTGTTTATATTATATCTATGTAAGTATGTATAATATACGTACAATATGCATGAACCTATACTTATGTAATATCTGCATGTTCGTATTCCAAGACTTCATCCTGTAATTTATGCAAATAATTCGAAAGCGAGTACCGTTCTTCGGCATTCGAATCTCGAACGAACATGACTTCCCTCCTTATATATATATATATATATATATATATATATATATATATATATTCTAATAGATATATATTCTAATAAAAGAATATATATATATATATATATATATATATTCTAATAGATATATATTCTAATAAAAGAATATATATATATATATATATATTCTTTTTTCCTATTAATTTTGTAGAATTGTCTTTTATTTCTTATTGGTTGGTAATTCTTTTTTGTTCTTGGTTGCTAAATCTTTTTTCTTCCTTTTTTCCTTTTTTTTGTATATGAAAACTGATATTAAACAACCTTAATTCAAAACGTATAATATATTACTAATAACTTCGTAGTATTTTTATTGTTATCATTAAAATTTTTATTATATATCTGTTGCGTATATCACAATTATTATTCTAATTCGAAGAGGTCCCAAGGAAGTCATCCTCGAGTCCTTCAACGATCATACTCACTTCCCATTCATCCCAATTTTCAATTTTACACTGGAATATTTCAACAGACGGAAAAATAAATATTTACCGTTCCTTTTGTTAAAATAATTCTTGTTACTTTTGGGATTCGATTTGACCGATCGTAATAGCGATAAATGCAGAAAGGATATAAGGATGGGGAAAAAGAAAAAAAATAAAAAACAGAAAGATGGAGAGAGAGAGAGAAATAGAGGAAAGAGGAAAAAGGATAAACTTTCTCTATCTATTAACAGACCGATAATCTATAAATCCAAACGAGCGACGCATCGTCTCGCCAGAATGATATGCGGAATGTCTTTCTTACGAGCTTTCGCAATTAGCATAATGCAGAAGATGGTTTCGCGATCAGGTAGGTCCACGTAAACTGCATTGAAAGAGAATGGAAAGGAAAAAAAAGAACAAAATGAATATATAAATAAAAAAAAAATAAAAAAAAAAGAAGAAGAAGAAAGAAAGAAAAACAAACAAACGAACGAACAAAAAAATATTAAATTAAGGAAAGATAGACGCGAGCACGTTCGTGCACCTGACATTGGAAACAAGATGACGGCCGATGTTTCGAGTTTTGCTATCCCAAAAGGGGTTATAATCGTTAAATTTTCTGCTAAGAGTTTTTTGCCGTTATAAAGACTCCCAAAATGACCCGACGACATCTTCCTTTCCTCTCCTTTAATTTTCTTCGAAGACAAATAAAAAAGAATTAAAATATTTCGTTTCTTGATCGCAATCAAATCAACATATCTTTATTAATCGATCGTTTCTACGGTTCTATATGATTTTCAAACAGGTGTACTTATCCACCTACTGATAATTTTAAAAGCTAAATTTTGTTTTCGAATGTTTTTCTAACATCATACGCGATCAGCTTACGAATAAAGTAATTTACCAATCGCACTTGCGTATATATATATATATATATATATTGCAATATTATTTAATAGAAAAAATATTATTGAATTTTTATTGAAAAAAAAAGAAAAAGGAAAATTTATTATAGAAGAATTATTATTGAAAAGAAAAAGAACAAAAAAAAATAAACAAATGAATATGCACAACAGGAGTAATACGATATAAATTTGTAATATGCACATTTATATATAAATATTTTTACGACTGGTAAGCACGTTTATTAGAATTTTTCAATGGCTGCCATAATTAATAAGAACTTTTTCATTATTATTATTAATATCAACGTTGGAAATGCGTTCTTTTCTCTTTCTGTTTCTTTTTTCTTTTTTTTTCTTTTCTTTTTATTTTCTTTTTTTTCCCTTTTATTTTTATTTTTACCCTCAATCAAGAACTAAGATATTACAATATTCGAACGTTGGCTCTGGTTTAGCAGCGGCAACAGCAACAGCAACAGCAACAGCAGCAGGCAGCAGGCAGCAGGCAGCAGCACTTACGATACATGCTACACCTTAATCTTCGCGAAACGAGTCTCGGTCGTTGGTATCTAAGCAGCACCACTCGGCGCGTCGATCGATAAATCGCAAGCCGAGCCTCCAGAGAGTTTACATTTATTTATTACGCGCCGAACTTATAGAGTCGGGTCACGCGATTTCTACATCTTCGTAAATACATACAGTACATATACACATACGCGTACATTAAAGTAAGTAAGATACGTACAATATATCTATACGTAGCAAACTAAAGTACTTACTTACCTAAGCACGTTGCGCGCGCGCGCGCTCAAGCACAAGGAAAATCGTAAGACGATCGATCGATCGATCGATTTCTCTATATCATATTATATAATATAACGAGAAAATATATTAATTGGATGGATAGTTACATCAAGTTATAATTTGTTCGAATTAATCGTTACTTATTAGAAATATTTAATTAATCATAAATTATCTTATAATAAAATATAAACAATTTTTCGTATTAATATTGAAAATATATTAAATTTCTTATAAATACGAAACGTTCATTCGTAATAATATACGTGAATACAATATATCGAATCGTCGATGTCATTTAAAAAAAAAAAAACAAAAAAAAATGAAATAAAAAAGAAGCAGATTTAAATTCATCCTCGTGTTTTCTTCATTTCCTTCATAATACGCATTATATTATAAACGCATATATACCACAATAATAAATACTATTATACACTTATTGGTTTACTATATATATATATATATATATATATATATATATTACTATATATATATATATATGTATGTATGTATGTTACCGAAGAAATTAAAACAAAAAAGATTTCATTCCATTAAAACGAACAATTTCAAGATTTTTTTATTTCATTTATACACGATTTTAGTAAAATACACACATGTTTTAATAACATGGTATATATGTGTATATATATATATATATATATTACACATACTTAATGAGTATTATCAATAGAATATGAACAACTACAAGAACAAAACAAAAAGAAAGAAAGAAAAAAAAGCTTCAATTCCACAATTTCTTTATTATCACATCGTAAATGAACTTGATGCATAATATCCATGAACACATACATACCTACCGGATATATCATAATCGAATCATATACTGATAATATCTATCTAAAAAGATATAAGACCCTAATAGGTTGACAATGTTTCAATATAAAGTCGTCTATCCTCGAAAGAGAGTCGTTATCATCGCTTAGGAATCTCATTTTGAGAAACTTCGTATCGTCTCTGTTTAAGAGATACGGGGAAGGAGGAGGGCCTTGCAGGAGGAGGAAGAGAAGGAGGGTAGGAATAGGAGGGGGTGAGGAATGAGGTAGAAGAAAAAAAGGAAAAAAGAGAAACAAGAAAAAGAAAAAGAAAGAAAGGAAAAGATCGCGCTCGCATCAAAAATCGGGTCTACCTTGTAAAGTGAAAAAGATAGAGAGAGAGAGAGAGAGAGAGAGAGAAAAAGCGAGAGAGAAAGAAAGAGAAAGAGAGACAGAGAGAGAGACGACGACGACGACGACGAAGACGACGACGACGAAGAGGACTCACGCCTTGTCAGGAGAAGTTCGTCGTAGGGCCGAAAAGTAAAAGACGATCATGTAGCCAAGCCGAACGTGAACGTTCACGAAGGCCGACAAGTTAGGTGTGGGTACGCATGCGCTTGTGTTAGAGAGTTACAAGGAAACCCTTCTACGGCAGTCGGCGCCGTGGCGCCTCGGCTTCGAGCCACCGTTCTTCCCTCCGGATATGAGAGGAGGATCTCTCTTCGAAGAGATAGAGAAAAAGGGAATAACGAGAACGCAAGAAAGAGAGACAGAGAGAGAGAGAGAGAGAAAGAGAGAGAAGTACTCTGGTGTAATCACCAAAGCTTTTAAAGCTTCCTCTTCGATGAATGCCGACGGATTAGACCTCTCTACCTCTCTCTACTTCTCTCTTTCTCTCTCTCTCTCTCTCTCTCTCGCTCTCACTGTTTTTATATCTGTCTATCTTTCTCTTTCTCTCTCTCTTTCTCTCTTTATCTCTCTCTCTCTCTCTCTCTCTCTCTCTCTCTCTCTCTCTCTTTCTCTCTTTATCTTTCTCTCTCTCTCTCTATCTCACGCATACATATACTCCGCCGATCGTATTCGATGGAATGTTAGGACTTCGAAGATGTGCGACGCCACCATGGTTCTTCCTAATTGCTAAGAAGAAAAAAAAAGGAAAAGAGAAAAAAAAAGAAAAAGAAAAGCCGAAGATCTTCCTTTCATCGATCCATCTTTGATCGATTTTTCACGTCGAACTAAAAATTATACGATTCTTAACGTAAAAAATATATATTCCTGATTTCCTCTCCTCCCCCCCCACCACCCCCCATACCTTCTCCCATCATCCCATCACCGAATTGTCGTCGAATGTTTTGTCCTATTGAAATAATTTTATTGATTTTCAGATTGATCATTTCGATCAAGATCGATTCGGAAAAAAAATTGATACAGTGAAGTACGATGAATTCGGATAATTAATCGTTTCTAATTCTCGGATTATCAATTGTTTATTTTAATATCTAATACGTTGAAATTTTTATCATCATTTTGCGATCGATCATTTGAATCAGGATCGATCAATGAAAATATATCGATTAAAAAATTGAAAGCAAAATGCATAAAAATTATCGTAATAATTACTTTTCTGTTCTTTCGGAATAAAATTCATAAATTTCTAAGATTTTTGATTATAATATTTATAATACATAAAACGAGAACGACGAGAATGAAAGAATATTGAAATCTTCGTAGTGATGTTTTATCTTAATGCCAAAGATATTAATCACTATAAATTCCGAACGAATCATTGTTAGACAAATTCTAATTTAAATAGAATGTATTCTGAGAATTCTAATATTAAAAACTTTCTGAACAACTTGCACTCATTTATATTTATCATCATTTTGTAATTAGTAGATAAATTATGTCAAATGAATTATTATTCATTTGGTCAGTACTTTTTAAACCATTTTAAACATTTCGTATTTATAATAAAATATCAGTACATTATATAAACTGATACACCTCCGACACAAACTTCATACTTAATTATTTATATCGAACAAAATATTCATACTGTATACTGATCACTTATTTAAAAAAAAAAAAAATATTTACTATTACAAATAAGAACAATGATGCAAAATATTTTCAATTAATATCGATCAACGACGATAAATCAATAAGAATTAAAAGCAAAATATAAAGAATTTTCGTATTAATCAATTATATACATTTCTAGAATTCATAAAGTTTCAAAATTACTATCTGTAAAATTTGATATGCAATATTTACAACTAGAATAAAGTAAGATGAAAATCTTTGCAACGATATTTATATTTTTGATATAAAGATATTAAACAAGATAATTAATAAATGAATCATCGTCGAAAAATTGATGATTTTTAATTAAAAATGATCTATTTTTACCAACGTCCCATTAAATTCATTAATATTCATTACTTTTAATATTGAAAATAATTAAAAAAATATATATATATAAAATTTACTTGGTCTTTCTTTACGATTCCAGCTTCGTCGATATTTCGTAAACGTTAATTCAAAAGATTTCATTTAATAAATTGACGTTATTAAATACACTATTTATAGACTTTTACCTCATTATAAACTATCATCGTGTGGCTGTCATTTATAAACTTGTACGTGTTGCAATAACGATGGAAGAAATGATATTAAAGTGGTTCGAATAAGCGAGAGAAGAGATCTAACGTTCTAAGAACTTTTCTATAAGTGTAAAATCCAACTTAACTAATCGATAAGTTACTTCGTTCAACTAGCGTAACTTTGCTACCATTTCGTTTTACGTACTCAACTTCCGTCATGACGGTTTTTCTTTCTCTCTCTCTCTCTCTCTCTCTCTCTCTCTCTCTCTCTCTCTCTCTCTCTCTCTCTCTCTCTCTCTCTCTCTAACTCTTGAACAACTTTATATGTTATGTTCAAACGATTTGCAGTATTAGAAACAAGAATGTACACATGTATTTTTACAATATGAATCAAGCAATAAAAAGATATATGATGTTGAGTGTATTAAACGTACTTGATAGCATGTAACATAAATAGTATAAGTACATATATAGATACGTATGTGCCCAGATATATATATATATATATATATATATATATATATATACATATATATCTAAGTAAGTACAGGCGTTACATATAATCGGTTAGAGAAAATTGGCCTAATAACTTAAGAACTAAATTGCTATGAGAACGTGAGACACCGTTTCAGAGTTCTGTATACTTACCTTTTAGACGATCTTTCACAATCTACCTACTTTCGCAGTCGCATAATTATCACGAGAGTACCGTTTCGTATATATATCTTAAGAATTTTGTTGACGTAACGTATTCGATGAGAAACTAAAACTAAATAAAATCAAATCGCTCTTTATATATCACCGAACTATCCGTAATTCGATTTAATTATAAATGACGATGAAATTGTGATTTAATGTCTATATAATGAAAGCTTACAAAGAATTTATCCGTGAATGTAAATAACTACTTAAATAAACGATCGATTTATAAATCGATCGTACATGTATTAGAAATTTATAAAACGATAATATACTAAAGTTGCACTTAGATATCGCACAACGTGTTAATTCTCTACATTACAGAGTTTCTCAACCTTTTCGTCGTTCATATTCAATATACTCGTTTATAATACTGATTGGATACTGAGATCCAAATATTTATATTTTTTTTTTCTATTTTTAATCTATGAATGTTAGGTAAGTAACTATGGTATTCTCATAGAACGGCAATAATATTCTACGTAAAATTTCTGGAAATAACTTTGAAATTAATCACTTTCCTCGCTTCGACGATAATGAACTGCTGTCATTTCGCAACCCATTAAAAATTTAACGCTGTGTAAATATCAACTCTATAACTCAATTCATTCTATTTCTTTCTTTTCTTTTCTTTTGTTTTTGTTATCTTTTCTTTTCTTTTCTTTTCTTTGTGTTCATAATAATCGTACTACAAAAATTTACTATAAGATTATATTATAAAATTACTATAAAATTTCACTGAGAAGTACGTAACTTTCAAATTATAAGAAGATAGATTTATAAAAGATCAACCTGACTATTTGTTCGTAGAGTTTAACGGAAAAACTTTGAAATTCCGAAAGCGTAATATCATGTAAAAATATATCTCACCGAAAATGCATACGAATTATCGTGTCGTAATAGGTCGAAAAAAAAAAGAAAGAAAAAAGAAGAAAAAAGGAAGAGACAAGGCAGTCGTCGTGTTGGTTAAAAGCCATTAACATTGCGTTCTTGATGCATCGATACATGCGTATCGTACGCGGGCGTATGAGTGCGTCGTTATTATCTAATCTCTTTTGTGCCATTATACGCACTGCCGTAGTTACGTGTATTGGAATTCGCGCACGTATGTTCTCTATCTCTATCTCTTTCTCTCTCTTTTGCTCTCGTTCTCTTTCTCTCTCTCTCTCTTTTTTTCTCTCTCTCTCTCTTCTCCTTTTACTTGCTCACTTGCTTGCCCTGGCTCGATCCGCCATCCGAAAGAAACACGATCGCGTCGCCTGCCAATATTTAATTTATGACAGCAATTAAATTATCGTGTAGGTCGCACCGATATATCGCGTGCAACGAAACGAGACTTTTTATTGGCCAATTGCATTAATCATTATAATGCAATAACGTATGTATGTTTATACGAAGAGAGAGAGAGAGAGAGAGAGAGAGAGTGAGAGAGAGAGAGAGAGAGAGAGTGAGAGAGAGAGAGAGAGAGAGAGTGAGAGAGAGAGAAAAAGCGGTAGAGAACTCTCATATCGCGACCTCTTGCGTATAAATATAAAAAGTAAATTGAACAAGTCGATCGAGGAGACATCTGTTAGAGAAGTGTCTTCAACATCAAAATTAAAGATGTCGGATAGGATGAAAATACCGGTGATTAATTATAAGTACTTACTTTTATTTAATCATAAAGAATTCATCGGACTTAACGATTTTATTAAATTCATTAAAATATTCATTCACTCGATCTAGAAATTACACAGATAATATGACAGATAATATATATCCTATATCCTATTCGTTCAACCGTATCGTATATATTTTTACCTACGCATTTATATCTCTCTAAAAGTATGTCTCCGCGATTTTACGTTCATTCACGCACAATGCTATCGTAAGTAAATAAATAAGTAGAAAAAGTCGATGTTAGGTCGAATGTAAAATGGCCGTTGTTCCGAACGAAAAACATTTTATGTGAACGCATCTCATTTTCTTTTACAAGAAGAAAAAAATTGTTCTCGTCTTTAACAAAAGACTATTTTATTTTTTAATTTTTTTTTTTTTTTAATTAAACCTAACAGAAAAGTTTTACAATTTTCATTTCAACATTTATTCGTTATTACTAAATATATTGTAATTTTTTTATTATGTTTTTTCTACAATTCATGGATTTATGTTTGTTTATTACTTGTATGCATTATAATATCTGAAAATGTTAAAAAAAAACCAGACATTTTAAAATAGGAACAGTCGAATAGCAATAACCATTTTATTTGACAAAGGAAAGAAATGAATATATGTATTACAGAAAATCGAATATTTATATTTGTATTGGTCGTCTATATTATAATACGATTGGAAATACTAAAAAAACAGAAATTTTAAAATAGAAACAATCGAATAGCGATGGTCGTTTTCTCTGACAAAAGAAAAAAATATTTATTGCCTTTGGCAAAAATGATAAATTTTTTACATTTTTACTAAACGAAAACGAAACAATTTATAATTCTCTTACAAATATTTATTTACACATATTATCATTTTTTGAACTGTGCCTTTTTTACAAATGAAGGATATATATTTATATATTACTCATTTGCGTTATAATATCTAAAAATATTTAAAGAAATATACAGTAGATATTAAAGTACAGAAAATCAATTAGCTATTTATATTTATATTAATTGTCTGCATAATAATATATTTGAAAATGCTGAGAAAAAATAAGT
Organism: Vespa crabro; assembly: GCF_910589235.1. NCBI lineage: Eukaryota > Metazoa > Arthropoda > Insecta > Hymenoptera > Vespidae > Vespa > Vespa crabro. Next base: position 6,441,421 of record NC_060965.1, read on the forward strand.
ATTTTAGAATAAAAAGAGTCGATTAGTGACAAAATAACAATGATTTGTTTCTTCCGATATCAAAAAACTTGAACTTTATTAAATTAGTATAGGAACGATTTTCTTCTATTCTAAAACAGAATAAAATAAAAAGTTTATTACATTTACCCCTCATGTTCCTCTCACTCTCTTTAAATACCTATATATATATACATTACATAACGGTCGCAATATTATGCGACAGAACGATTAAATGATACCTAGGTGTAAAAGAAAAGAAAGGAAGGGAAAGAAAGTTAAAAAAAAGAAAAAACTATAAAAAATAAGCTATAAAAAATAAACAATAAAAAATAAAAAAAATGGAAGAAAATAAAAGGAGAAAGAAAAAATCAAGGAAAGAACCACGAAGCATAAGTTCAGCATATCTAATCTTATCGCAGTCAACGTTGCTTAACAAACGTCGTCCCATACTTCGGCTTCGTAGTTATCCACCCTCACGAGAACTCGTGCGCGTGCTCGCGCTTACACTCACGCTCACGCCTTGAACATTGAAAATGTTCTCTCTGTTATAAGCAAATGATATTACAAACGCAAATCTATTACGTAAGTAGTAGGTATTTACATACATAAATACATGCATAGATAGATAGATACATAGATAGATACATAGATAGGATAGAACGCTATAACGTCGTCGGAGGAATGATATCTTGAATTTTAGAGAGGTACTCTGAATCTCCCTTTCTATCGATTACTATACATCTATGTATCTACCTATGTAACTACACATATATACGTAAGTACTTACATATGCGTAAGTAAACTCATACATAGTGAGTCACATCAATACGTAGTAAATATCCATCTCTTAACAAGTTATTATTTCTCTAACTTTCAAAGATAATTCGAAAAGATCTATTAATCTTATTATTAACTATTAGATTTTCAAAAGACAACATATTATATTTGTAAGCTTACACACAAAACTAAGTGTTTGATTTTATTAACTTGCCTTACTTCAAATGAACTAAGTAAGTAAATAAGTACTTACATATCGTGACTCATTCTTTATAAAAACAAATTATATAAAACAAAATGGCAGAGATTGACAGACAGAGAAAGAGAATGAGAGAGAGAGAGAAAGAGAGAGAGAGAAAGAGAGAGAGAGAGAGAGAGAGAGAAATAAAAAAGAAATAAAAAAGAAAGTAATTAAATTTATTTACAAGCACTGAATTAACACACTAGTTAAATATTCGATTGTAACGGTTATAACCTAAAAAAAATTAATATATATTTATTCGATATAAATAATATAATGATAAAACTATTTAACGTAATAATATAATGAAAGAAAGAGAGAAAAAAGAAGAGAAAAAAAGACGTAAAAAAGCGTACAATACGCACACGTAGAGAGTTGCACACGTACAAGAACTTTGGTCCCGCCTACACGAGCCTTATTCGTGGCCGCAATGGCCGCTATCCGATTCTACGGCTCTTCAGGAGAACTCAGAAGAAGGTGGAGACGCGTCTGCGCCCTCTGTCCTTCTTCCCTCTCTCCCTCTCTTCGTTTCTCTCTCTCTCTCTCCCCCTCTCTCTCTTCCTCCCTCTTCAACATCGTTCCTCTTTCGATTTCTCTCCCTTTCTTTCTTTATTTATTTATTTCCACCTTTTCTCTTTTCTCTCCTCTCTCATCCACTCAAGTCGTCTTTATCCTCTTTCTCCCTACTCTCTTCCCTCCTTCCCATGGCCGCCCTACCCTCCCTCTATCTCTCTATTCTTCTCTCTTTTTCCTCATCGTTTCATTTTCTTTACTTCTACTCTCTCTCTCTCTCTCTCTCTCTCTCTCTCTCTCTCTCTCTCTCTCTCTCTCTCTCTCTCTTTTTCTTTCTCCTTCTCGCGCACGCGAGCCATACGTCCGACACGACCATAAATAACCAACCCTCGGCTCTTTGGAGGCCGGTTCCATCCTTGGATCCCAGCGGTCGCAGAGGGCCGACTAGTGGAACGTGCCGACTATGGCGGCACTCGGCTTTTTTTATTCTTCTTCTTCTTCTTCCTCTTCTACTTTTTTCTCTTTTACTTCTACTTCTTCTTCTGCGAAATCCGTATTCAAACAATGAATACCGTAGGCGGCATTACGATTTTCATAGAATTTCTTTACGTCAAAAACGATTTGCCATTTGTACGATAAGAAGTTTAAACTTTTTCTTATTGGACCAGTTCCAATAATATCCTCAAAGATATCAAATCAGATTTATTTCGATTATCTTGATAAATTTCATTATTTCTCTTTTTATCAAATCATGATTTATGATCGATTCTCTAATTGAAAATATAGATATATACGTATTTGGTATAAACAAAACAAAGTAAAAAAAATTAAAACAAAAAAGAAACAATTGTTTGTACGAATTATATACCTCAGATTCAACGTTGAAAAAAATATCGTGGCTACGTACTTTCTTTGAAAATTCGCAATCACAAATGAATTGAAGAGTTCTCACAATTGCAACAAAATATTGCTTACAAATACTTGCGATAGTAGTTTTTTTTTTCAACTATTTCTGGATGATACAATTTAACATCGAAAAAATATTATAACAGCAGACTTTCTTTTAAAATTACAGTCGTAAACAAATGGAAAGAGATTTTACGATTGCATGAAGTAATTACTTACAAATCCTGTAATGTCTTTTTCTTGAGCGTTTTCGAATTACACAGCTCAACTTTAAAAATAAATGAGATTTTCTTAAAATTGCAATCGTACAAAAATCAAGGAGGCTTTACGATTGTCTGCATTATATTGCGACAAGTACTTACAACTCCTTTTCTTGAATATTTCTGAATTATACAGTTCAACATTGAAAAAAAAATAATAACAGGAAACTCTCTTTTAAAATTGCAATCGTAAACAAATCGAAAAGACTTTACGAGTACGTGAAGTATAAACACCTACGATATTATTTTATCTCGAGCATTTCTGAGTGATATAATTCGATCATTGAAAAAAAAAAAGTTATAGTAACTGCAAACTTTCTTTCAAAATTGCGATAGTAAACAAATCAAAAAGATACTTTCGCAAAAAATAAGTAACAAACACATGCCATATTTTTCTCTTCTCGATCATTTCTGAATAATACAAATCGGTTTTTGCAAAGAAATGAAAATTTTGTTAAAATTGCAATCACAAAAGAATCGAAATAAACCCTTCACAATTGCAAAAAGTATACAAGCCCTACAATGTTCTTTTTGTTTTGTTTTCTTTTTCTTTTTATCTTTCTTTTTTTTTGTTTTTTTACGAGACATCCTTGGTCCCATGAACAACCCACGCCATTTCTCATCCTACGTTTGTACTCGGACACGACGGCGCGCATACGCGACCGCTTATCGGAGCTGTAAAGAGACCATTAGCATTATCTAGTATAGGTTGTACTATTAGTACTTCCATACTCTTGCCCTGTGCCCGCAGTACCGGGCGACGTTTATCGAGTCGCATAATGGAAATCGCTTAGCGACTGTGAAAGGAAAAAAATAAGAAAAATAAAAAAGAGGAGAAGAAAAAGAAAAAAAAATGAAAAAAAAAATTACTAATGTTGTTTACGTTTCTTCGACTGTGATAAATGTTAACGTGAGCAACGTGAACTTGGCTTGTCCAGTAATATACAAACCTCCAGTATTCCAAATGAATAATTATCTACGAAAAATTTGCTCCAAACTTTTTCAAATTTGCGATTCAATTTACGAAGAAAAATTATTAACTCGATCGTTATTATACTTATATATTTTCATAAATATTACGTACGAATTATAACTCTGTTCATATCTTGAAATCAATCAATAGATTTTATTTTTGTAATTCTATTGAAAATCAAGATTCAACTCAAAGAAAAATTATTCCACTTCATATATATGTAGGTATCATATATCTATCTATTGTTATGTATCTATATCCATACTTCGTCCTATTTTGTTTTTCATTCATATTCATTACAAATTCATGTTATTTATTGGTTAATGCAAAATTATATAATTAATGGTAAAAACCACGTTTTGTATTTATTTATTTTGTTTTTCGTAACTCATCCTATATTTTATCTGCGATAAAAATAAAATAAAAAAGTCAGAAAAAAAATAAAAATGTTTTATTCTGACAGATGCCGTGGTCGTAGCTCTCGGGAAGGATGTTCCACGGGGGCGGAAGTGGCGGGTACGGCGCAGGCTCCGACTATCAGCAACAATCTCAGCAACAACAACAGCAACACGGACAACAACTGCAAGCCCCCGTTTACGTACCTTCGTCCAGACCAGCAATCCCTTCTGCAGCCACGGCAGCCCAATATCATTCCTTTGCCGGTTCTGCTTCACCTGCGTGGTAAGTTGGATTTTTAAACATTTTTCTTTTTTATAAATCTTGATCATGAATCCCACGGTGACTTATAAAAAAAAAAGACAAGAGAACGATTGATCTAAACAATTAATCCATAATCAGTGACGCCATATAATTTTGAAATTATACACTTTTATATATCTGCATATGTTATATGTTCCTTCTTTTTTCTTTTTTTAAACACTTTTTAACTATATATTAGTTATACATAGTATAGTATAATTATTTAAGTAATACTATGACTTTTACAATATACTATAATATTTATAAATATTATAGTATACAATATACTATAATATTTGGGTCGACGTAAAAGAAACTTGATTTATAAAGTATCATGTTATTATTAATATACAATTATTATAGAATAATAATTGTGCATATACTTTTTGTATATAACTATTAGTATATAATTGTAATTAATAATTATATTAATATATAATGCAAGTAATATTAGGTCCATTAAATTGTTAAATATTTAAATAAATAATAAATGACGATTTTCAAATATATATATATTTATTTGTATAATATATTTGTACAATATATTATACAAATATATATTGTACAATATATATATATATATCAAATATATATATATTGTATATATATTATATTGTATATATATATATATATATATATATATATATATATATATATATATATATATATATATACATATCAACTAACTAAAAAGTATCAAAAATAATATAAAAAGAAAAAAGAAAAAGAAAAGAAAGAAAAGAGATTTAAAGCTATTTACTAATCTTAAAGACAAATATGATTTTTGAAGGGAGAAAACGGCGTCTTGGCAACATGGCGTCGAAACGTACGCTGCTCACCATGCATTGGCTGGTCACACAAGTGCTTCCAGTGCAACGATGGGTCCACACACGGGTCATGCTCATCCTCATGCTGGCCATCCTCATACGGCACATCCCCATTCTACCCTCGCAGCGGCTGCACCCTTTTATGCTCAGAATGTCGCGATGATGTCCTCATGGCGTGCTTATGATGGCGCTGGATTTCAACGTGCTTCGCCATACGGTACGTTTCTCTCATTATTTTTATTTAATTACAATATTCATTGCACGTTTTCTCGTTTCTTTTTTATTTATTTATTTATTCGTTTATTTATTTAATATTTTTCCTTCCACATCTATCAATATTATTTATTGCGTATTGATTTATTTTATTTCAAATATTTTCTAAGATAATATAAAGCAAATAAATATTTCCACAGACATTTTTAACACTTTATAACTTTAACGATCGCTATACATACATAATAATATATATCAATTTATTAACATATATATATATATATATATATATATATATCATTTATTGGTATATAAATAATCATGGAAAGGATCATCATCATCATCATCATCATCATCATCATCATAATCTTTAAAGAGATTGTGAAAATTTTCTCTTTTCAATCCTTATATGCTATTTCTCTAATCTTACACGTTACTTTACTTATCTCAATACCATAAAAGCATTGCACCAACGATCATTTGCCTTCTCTTAGACTAGGACATAACCTAACGTACAGGTTTAAAGTTTCAGTTATTTCTTAGCGAGTTAAAACGTAATGGAAAGAAATCGATGTGTTTCCCGTCGCACAACTTCCGTACCGAACTCGAAACAACCGACGGCTCGCGAAGAGTTAAAGTTGCATATCGTTTCCACGACACAACTCACATGGCAATACGCGATAAATGAACGAAACTTTTACACGGACTACCCGTATATCCGCTGATAAGATATACGATGCGGCCGTACGTACTTGGTGATTAGTTTATCTCGAAAAGTTTTGGAAGATATCGCCAGTAACGCGAAAGAAAAGTTACCTGTGAAATTTCAAAACGAGTAACCATCTGCCAATGAACGATCTTGATAACTTAACATCTAATCAATGGAGTCAAACTCGTTTTTTGTTTCTTTTTTTTATCTTTTATTTTCTTTTTTCTTTTTTATTTATCTTTTTATTACTAATGTTTCTTTCTCTTATTCTTCTATTATTCTTTTAAGAATATTTAATTTTCTATAAAGAATATTTCTGACACACTCTTTATTGATACTTAACGATAACTCCTATTACGTTAACAAGTTTAACCTTAACGTTAAATTCTAATTATTAGATTAATTTATAAATAACCGTTACAAATAAATAATTAATTACAATAAAGTCAACACAGTTATTTCAAATGATTATAATTTAAGAACGAAATTTCTAATTTAATCATTGTTATAATTCATAAGTAAGTCCTATTTTGTTTATAATAAACTTCTTATTTATGAATTAATTCATTACGATTCAACTATTTTTCTTATTTTATGTTCAACCATTTTTTGTAATTTATCATATTTATTTGTAAAAATTATCAGAAAATTAATTTTCATGAACAAAGTCTCTAACAAAGAATAAAATTTTGAGTTTTCAAACTTGAACGATTTCTCTAAAAGGATATAGAACTTTAAAATGCAACTCCTATGAACAAAAGTCTCTAGTAAAAAACAGAATATTAAAGTCTCGTATTTGAAAGATCTTTCAGAAAGGGTTTAGAAAATAAAGGAAACCTATAAAATATACAATTTCCATGAACAAAAGTCACTAACGAAGCTTAAAATGTTGAAAACTCAAATTTGAACCATACTTTAAGAAAAGATTTCGAACTCTAGAGTGTAATTTCATGATTAAAAGTCTCTAATAAAGAGTAGAATGTTGAAGTCTCAATTTAAAATAATTCAGAAAGGTTTTAGAACTCTAGAATGTAATTTTTATGAACAAAAGTCCCTAGCAAAGAATAAAATATTAAGATCTTCAGCTTGAATGATTGAGAAAGTGTTTAGAACTCTAAAATGCAACTTCTTTAAACAAAAATATCTAGCAAAGAGTAGAACGTTGAGATCTCGAGTTTGAACTATTCCCCGAGTTTGAACCCTAGAAAGGGGGATTTAGAGTTACAAAATGCATTGAGAAAGGAAAAGATTCATAGAGATTCGTGTTAAGGGAAAAGCAGCGTAAAAGAAAGACTGTCTTCTTTCTCCCCGTATGGACGAGGTTGACGTCGGTTTACCACAGCACTCGGTAGGCCATGTGCGACGGATAAATGATAGCGGTCTCTTTGAACCAACTTGGCCTCGAACGCCGCGGTCAAGTGTTTCACGTTGCTGAGGCTTTTCTCTACGCCAGAGACCGCGGCATCTTCGAGTAAAAGACCATCGGCAGAAGCTTCTCTCTCTTTCTCTTTCTCTCTCTCTCTCTTGCTTTTTAGTTCTCTTTCCTTTGCTAGTTAGCTAGCGAGCTAGCTGGTTCCATTCTGCTCTCAGTAGAGTGCACGAATCGACCGTAAATCTTTCGAAGCAGCAGCACTCTCTCTCTCTCTCTCTCTCTCTCTCTTTTTCTCTCTTTCTTTCTCTCTCTCTCTCTCTCTCTCTCTCTCTCTCTCTCTCTCTCTCTCTCTGACTTGTCTATGTTTAGAGCACGGCAGCGTATCGCACCAGGTCGTAACTCGAAACCGCGATAAACGCGAATAGTCTTATCCTGGCTTTTCACCGAAGTACAAAGACTCCCCTTCTAGGCTTAAACACTATCCAGACTTCTTCTCCTTGGAATTGATCGAATTTTGTGTATGGTAAAAGGATTCTTGAAATGTTAGTTCAAACTTTAGCTGCTAATCGTATAAATCGATAATCAGAATGATAAAAGTAACATAATAAACATTATAAATTTTAATAGATTTCATTTGAAACTCTTTAAGATTTACGTTTATTAATTTTGAAGGGACATTTTGTAGTTTTGAAAATTTAATTAAGTGATAACTATTAAAAATTAAAAAGAAAAATATTTATTAACAATGATGTAAAGATTAAATCGCTGTAGAACATTTGATATAACCAACGACATTATTTATTCTAGACACGGCGATGGACTTTCAATTTGGCGAGGGTCGAGAGTGCGTCAATTGTGGGGCAATTTCCACACCGTTGTGGCGAAGGGACGGCACTGGTCATTATCTTTGCAACGCATGCGGGCTTTATCACAAGATGAACGGCATGAATCGACCGCTCATCAAACCGTCAAAACGCCTGGTAAGTTCATTGGCAAATGAAAGTGCCGGCTGATAATTTCACTTACGTTCAAAGTAGTCAAATCATTAATTATTATCGATTAAAAACTATACACTTTCTGTAAAAAAAAGATAGTCATTAACAACAACTAGCAACGAATTGTAATAATAACGGTTATCTTAATAACATTTATCTTAATAAAAATTATCTTAATTATCTTTTGACTGATTAAAAAATTAAAAAGTTTTCTCTATTTTTTACAATATGGACTCTATAAAAGTAAAACAGAAAGTAAAACATTTAATATATCTATATTGCGTATCAAATATTTGTTTAAATAAAAAATATTTTTTATTCGCTTCCCTCTGAAACTTCAATAAATGTATAAAAGTTGAACAATCTGATACACCAACATACGTTACAAATGGGACAGATATCTGAATTTCAGACGGCTACGAGACGGCTAGGATTATGCTGCACAAATTGTGGTACACGAACAACGACATTGTGGAGGCGTAACAACGATGGTGAACCGGTGTGCAATGCATGTGGCTTGTATTTTAAATTACACGGTGTTAACAGACCATTGGCAATGCGAAAGGATGGAATTCAAACGCGGAAACGGAAACCGAAAAAGACACCAGAACCAAATGCCAGATCTAGTACGGCGGAACACGAGACAACAGCATCGAGCACGTCGTCACCTTCTATGGGTAAGTTTTATTATTTCTCACAAATTTTTATTCAAATAATATATAATTTCTTTTTCTTTTTTCTAATAAAAAAATATTATCGATCTTCATTAATGAAATTGATCTTGATGTTTAATAGATCCAAAAAGTAATCAACAACAACAACAACAGCAGCAGCAACAGCAACAACAGCAGCAACAACAGCAGCAACATCAAATCGACGTGTCTAAATCGTCGAGTTCCTCGACGCCGACTGAAAGACCTGTATATCTTGGGCACACGTCCCTGCTAGCAACCGGAAGTGTACCTGCCGTGAAAACGGAACCTCGAAGTTGCGACGGGATTGTAAGTCAGCCGTACTCATCTTATTATCAGCATCCACATCAACTTAGCGTACCAACGAGTGAACATCAACAACAGAGTTACTATGGAACTCAGGAAGCGCCTTATCATCATCAACATCATGTCACAGCTGCTGCTAAGCTTCTGGCATCATCGTAACTTAAATCCTTAAGCGTAAAGATTAAAGAAAACTAAAGTTCTGCGTAAAATAAAAAACTATTTTACAATTGGACAATTGCGAAGAATAAGATGAATCATCGATAAAAGAATTCGATAATCACCAGTTTAAAGTGCAATCCAAGCTAACCGCTTGCTTAACGTGATCGAAGAGAATGTAAGAAAGAAGAATATCCAAAAATAAATAAATAAACATGAAAGGGATACGATGAAAAGGAGAATTAATGTATGTACATAAATACGTACATACTTACTACGTGACTATATCGCGTGACAACGGAAACGAAGATTCGAAGGATAACTCTCGATAGACGTTTAATGCGAGAACATAACGAGAATGACCTTGGATCTCTAGTCAACGATCGATAACGATGGATTGAAGGCGATCGTTTCGAAATTTTACATATGAAAATCATTTCAATAGCTTTTCAGAAATTGATAAGGGAACTACATGAGCATTAGACTTATCATTACGTAAAAAAACACATATACATAACATACATAAACATACATAAATATATATACACATACACACACAGAGACTATCTATATTTTATTCGGCTATTCGATATTTCTATGACACACATTGTACGCGATCATCCTTACGATAGTAAAAGCAAAAAAAAAAAGAAAAAAAAGGAAAAAAAAAGAAATGCTTTAATTGTAAATAGCTCATTTATCTGTAATGAATGATATGAATTAATCGTGTGTGTTTAAAATTCGTTCAAATTAAACAAATTATTATGATCTATACTTGCCATTCAAGATCATATTTGGATAATATAAATAACGAATAACTCGCACGATGAGTACTTAATTGTAAATATAATTCGCTCTAAGGATGTTTAACACAGCTTTAGAATTAATCGAGACTTATTCGACCCTTAAATTGGTTTCGTTTTTTATATACGCGATTACGGATATATATAGTATATACGAAACCTTTTTCGATGACTTCACAATGTGCATTATCAATTTATAACAATAATCTCTCGTTCGTGTAAGCAATAAAAAGAAAGAATGATTGTGCGTGCGTGTGTGTGTATATGTGTATGTGTATGAAAGAGAGAGAGAGAGAAAAAAAGAAAGGAAGAGAGAGAGAGAGAGAGAGAGAGAGAGAGAGAGAGAGAGAGAGAGAGAGAATGAAGCGGACGTAAAAGTCATCCCAACTAATTTATTGACTCATAGTCCAAAGGTTGCCTCACTTTTCCCTATAAGCTGTAAAATTATAAGCGTAATGGAGTCTGAATTATAATTGTGCACAGTTCCTGTATAAATTGTTTCCTGTTTTTCTTCTAATTTTTTTTTCATTTCTTTTTTTTCTTAATTACTAGTTTCATTTAATTTAATTTAATTTAATTTTATTTTATTTTATTTTATTTTATTTTATTTTATTTTATTTTCATTTTATTTGATTTCATTTTATTTTTATTTTTATTTTTATTTTTATTTTTATTTTCATTTTCATTTCTGCGATAGTGAAACAATAAAGAGAGAATACTTCTGGCGTCATTCAAGAAGACGAATGTTATTTTTACCCTCGTCATAGGAAAGAAGGACACACTAGTGATTTTTTACACCTGGTTGGTATGATAAACAAAAAGAAAAAGAAAAGAGAAAGAGAGAGAGAGAAAGAAAAGGTAAAAAAAGAGAAAGAAAGAAAGAAAGATTTCAAGGCAGAACGATCGTGTCATTCGGCAGCAAGATCAAATATTGTCGCACGGCGTTCTGACGTTCGAACGACGTGTCGAGCAAACATCCCCCTTTCCACGTGACCACCCTCTAGCTTCCTTTTCATCCCCTACTTCTATATCAACCATAGAACAACTTAGTCGTTCTTGTACGTCGGCCGATCAGAGTTCACCTCGGTCACTCGAACTGGTTAGACATGTCCTTCGATATTCTAATCATTTCATCATCAAATTGATCTTCAATCCTTATATTATTTCACTTAATACGGGCGGTTGGTGAAGTTTTTTCTATTTAGATCTCAACGTTCTAAAAGATGGGTAAGTTTTGTTGATAAGTATTATAATTTTTTTTTGTTCGTCGAAACGAAAAACCAATTTTGATATTTTATATCTAAATAATAATAATATTCACGATTTAATAATCAAGGTCGATAGAATTTTTCATTCTGCGAAGAATGAATTTTCTCTTTTCGCGATCTTTTTCTCTTCAGAAAAAAACAAGAAAAGAAAAAGAGAAAAAAGAAAATATTTCATTAGAAATTTCAATTAGAAATTTCAATTAGAATTCCATTCGATAGAAACGTATAATAACGATCGATTATATCTTAATACCTGTATATATACTTGTTCATGATAAGATGCATGATGATACAAGGATATTCCTATATTTCTTTCGTCTCTATTATCTCCAAGGATATAATAATAAATCGTTTGTTTAACGGTTTCTTTTAACGTAGGAAGAACATTGCCCACGCCTGTCGCTTGCAAAGTTTGCGGTGATCGTTCTTATGGGAAACATTATGGCGTTTATTGCTGCGATGGTTGTTCATGTTTCTTCAAAAGATCCGTACGTCGTGGCACACTCTTCACTTGTATAGGTCAGCTATTTTTTCCTTGTTTTTTTCTTCGTTTGATTGTTGTCGTTCTTCAATATCGAAATATATTATACGCTATAATAATAATAATAATAATAATAACAATAATAATAATAATAATAATAATAATTTTCTATCCGTGATAAATAAATTGAAAATGTTTGTAAGTTTCCATAGAAGGAAAAAAAAAGAAAAGAAAACGTAACTATGCGTTTTGTCTACCCGAAGTATTACAAAATAATAATTAGCAGAATACTTTATCGTTATAAATAAAACATTTCGAGAATTAATAAAAACACTATTATTATTTTATTCTGTAGCGAGGATGATAAACAATAAAGTTAATACTTGTTCGCAGCAAGTACAGGAACTTGTGCCGTTGATAAAACGCGAAGAAATTGGTGTCCACATTGTCGATTGAAGAAATGCTTTTCCGTCGGCATGAACACGGCAGGTAAGTGGTATTATTTTTATTTTATAAACAATATAAATTGCGATATATAAATATTCCTATGAATAATGAATATTTGTTTTTCTTTCTTTTTTTTTGTTCCTTTACATCAAACTATATACAGATTTCATATATAGTAGAATCAAAGAAATTATTTTTATTAAAATTTAATAGTTTCGTATGTCATTAATTGAAATAAACATTTTAACGATTCATTTGACTATATTTTTTTTGAACAACACGATCTACAAAATTAAAAAAAAAAAAAGAGAACAAAATAAATTGTTTTTATAAAAGTTAAATAATATGTTATGTCGTATACACGGCATAAATTGTTTAATGTCATTTTGTTATCTTCAACATTACCCAACAAAAATTGTGATTGAATCAGTTCGAAATTAAACTATTCACAATATACGTAATTTCTAAATAAAAATCAGAATTCTCAGGCTTGAGACAGGTGATAACGAGTACAACGAGATGCAAACAAGGACACGTGTCAGAACTGGTTAACACGTGCTGACACTTCCGTGATTACTGTCGAGTTAGTCTCGGTACGTTTAATCGACAATCGACTTACAAAGCTATACGATTTTTTCTCGCATAAAATAATATTATACCGAAAATGACGAATTCATCGAGACACATTAATAACGGTAAAATAAATTATTTAAAAAATTGAGAATTCTTATATTTATTGGATATTAATATAAAATTTCCAAACTTTGTCGATAAATTCACAATGACATATGATTTAAAATCAAATTATTTAATTAATAGATATATTTGAAAAATTCAAAAGTTTGATCGTTTGTTGTTTAAAATTTCAAAATTGTAACAAAAGTAAATCAATTTGAAATAAGTCAAATAAAATTGATTAATTAATTAATTACTAAGAAAATTTAAAGAAATCTGACTCTACAACGCTTAAAGTACTAAGAAAGTAATAAAACTAAATTAATTCCAAGTAAATTAATTTAATTACTATAATTAATATTAAGAAAATTGAAAAAGTATGACCCTGCAATGTTCAAAGTTCTAAGAAAGTAATAAAACTAATAATAAAAATAAATTCCAAATAAGTTTATAAAATTAATTCAATAATATTACAAAAATTCTCAAGAAAGTTTAACTACATGCGACGCTAAAAGTTCCAAGAAAATAATCCATCGATCGTAACGAACGTTCCCAAGTGATATTTCGGTAAATAAAACGACGACAGCTCGAAGAAACCACAATGAACAATCAAATTACATCAAGTGTCATTGTCGTGTTCATAACTCGTGAACGAACGAAGTTTATTTACCTTTTGACGGACAGCTTAAAGATGTCTTTATACACGGCATATACGATTACATCTCTAAATAGAGAATAGTTATCAAAAGATTACAAATGATTAGTGTCTTGTTGAAAAATAGAAAGAAATTGTAAATTTTAATTATGAACAAAAATAAAATTGTTTAAAGACGTTCAAGAGCAAAAAGGATTGAAAATATATTTATCAAAAGATTAAAAAGATTTTATTAAAAAAAAAAAAACAAAAAAAAATAAGAAAATAAAAATAATCTATATGAATATTAACTATGAACAAATAAAATTGTTTTAATTGTTGATTAAAAATATAGTTCTGAAAAGATTATAAAAGATTTCTATTTTGTTAAAAAAAAAAAATAATAATAAAAAATAAAAAAGAATAAAGATAATTTATATAAATTTTAACTATGAACAAATTGTTTATAGCTGTTCAAGAAGAAAGAGGACCACGTATACGAAATCGAACTATTTCATCGTCGAATAATTCAGACATTATTTGGAAATCAAGAAACAATCCAAGCGACTCTTGTAAAAGATATCTAAATACATTCGAAATTCCTTTAATATTTAAAACAAATTCGATGAGTACATCCATAAAATCGTTTTATGAGCCACGAACAGACAACGATGCTTTACTTCCTGCGATCCTACGACACGTACAACCTCCAAGATTCATTGCACCTGGTAATTATATAGAAAAAAAGAACTCTCACGATGTTGCAATAAATTATCGATAGATGATATTGCGTTAAAATTTCACATAGAAACAATAATGGCTTCTGGAAGGGGAGTATCTCTTTCACATTTTTATTTTCAAATTATTTTTCTTTTCCTTATAAAATATATATATATATATATATATATATATATATATATATATATATATTTACAAAAAAATATAAATAATAAAAAAATATATTAATAAACATTCTATTTAATACAGTTAATATGGACATATTAATAAACGTATTAAAAAATTTATTATAAAACGTATAATAAAATATATATTTTTATTATTTATAAATTATATACATATATATATATATACATATTAATATTACAAATGGTTTAATTTACTAAAAATTTACTGAAAATATGAATAAAAGTGTTTCAATATGTTCATTAAGATACATTTTTTAAATTTTAATAAAAAAATGTTTCTCAGGTGATGCCATTAGATATGAAATTTCGGCACAAATATTTCTCGCTACGATACGTGGGGCTCGACGACATCGTGATTTTTCAATTCTCGACATCGAAGAACAAAATGTGATTCTACGGAAAGCATGGTCAGCGGTATTCGTTTTACGTGCCGCTACTTGGCCTTTCGATTTAACGAATTTCGGTATTACAAATGCAACAGGAAACGAAAGTGCTTTTGTTTCTTTACAAGCAGCACGTACTACGATCTCCAATTTACGTCTTGATGACACTGAATTGTCCATTTTGGAGACCTTCGCTTTATGTCGACCTGGTAAACGTATAAGAGTTTTTTTCTATATTTTGTTTCTTTTTCTTTGTCGCAATTACGAAATTGATTAAAATTATGTGAAAATGATTAAAATTATATATTTTTTCGTTCTGAATTATTTATATAATTAAATTTTTTTTTTACAAGATCATCGCATGATTTTTTATTATTTTATCATTCAATGAAAGAAATTGAATGTAAAACTACTTGGCATTGCGCTATTTAAAAATATCAAAACAACTTCGATTTTTAGCAAAGAAGTAATTAAAAATTTTTACTAATACAATTTGTTACTGATAAAGAATTAGTAATCATTATTTAAATAATAATTGTCTTTTTCTTTTTTAATGTAGAAATCGCTCGTACTACAGATGGCATTCGATTGATAATGAAAGCTAGAGAATCAGCTGTGGAAACTTTCATCGGCCATCTTCGAAAACAAGGTGATCGTGGTCATAGATTAACGCAAATTATGTTTCTATTACCTATCCTTACTGGATGCTGTCCCGGAGAATTATCTAATGATCTTTTTGCTCCTATAATTGGTAATATCGATCTCGAAAGAGTAATAGCATCGATACGATAATTAATAGATTGATTCGATAAATCAATCCTAATTTAATACAAACGTAGAAAATAAACTTGATCGATGTTTTGTTCTAGTTATTAATCTAATTTATTTATTTATTCTTCGATAAATTTATATATATATATATATATTTATATATATATATATACATATGCATGTATGTGTATGTCGATAATTATGTTTGTTTAAGATCATGATAAATAAATAAAATATTCATGAAAGAAAATTTATGAACATTTTTTGTACTAAGAAAAAAAAAACAATCTCATTTTTCTAACGATTTTTCTCTGGAAAAAAATGTATATTAATAAAATGTGCTTGTACTTTTCTTTGGCACTTTATTAATTCGAAATAACAATGTGCAAAATGTTATATACAAATTTCTAAAATTATATATGGCGTAGAAAAACGACTTTCACAAAAGTGAAATATGAAATCAATATTTAAATATAATCCAATCGCGTATTGTATATTAAATTAGCATTAATATATATATGTATGTATGTGTGAGTGTGCGTGTGTATATAATAAGTAAAAATCAATAGAAGAAATAAATTGGAAAGAATCTAATCAACTGTCCGATTTTTATCCAATTAATTCTGAAAATGATTTCCATTAGTATAAAAAAAATTAATAAATTATATATAATAAAGAAATCATTTGTCATTTTTGCATCGGATCGAGACATCCACTTGCAACAATAAAATAAGTATATAATAAATATTAATTATAAAAGAAATGAACTTATTGTTAGAAAATTATAGCACGTAATAATAACTAATTGCATCGACCGTAATTAATTCATCTAATGAGTAATTCTTACTTCACAAGTAAAAATTATTGTTGACTTTAGATATACAAAACATAAAAAATAATAATAATAATAATAATAATAATAATAATAATAATAATAATAATAATAATAGTAAATATTGAAAAAAATGCGTTCGCCGATTCTACCTATTACTCAACAATTTAACACATAATCACTTAAGTAATATGAAACAATACTCAGTGGGCGAGATCCAACTTTTGTGATTAATATTAACAAATAAATTAATCACGGACATAATTACGGTCATTTATACAATATATAGCGTTAAATCTACTTTATTGTAAAAAAAAAGAACAAAAACTTTTTTAAACTACTATACTAGACTCCTACAAGGCAAATATTTATAAAAGAAAATTTTTATCAAACTATGAGAATAAAATCTACATTCTTTCTTCTCTTTTCTCTTGAACTATTGCACGTTTAAATATGTTAACTAAATGAGTTACTGCACTTGATCTCAAACGAACTTAGAATATATTATATACGTCAGACTAATGCAGGAATGATCATCGGAAATATGAGGTATATCAAAAAATCCGCTTTTGACTACATATGGACACAAAGGATTTCAAAGCAATCCTTTCAAATCGTATTTCACTTAGTCTCTAAAATACAAATTTGACCTAGAAATCTTGTTAACATAATTAAGAGGCACCAAAGGTATTATTACTATACTTCTATATCCTCCAACCAATCGAACAGTACGATACTAATCTGTTGATTATTGTTATTAATAATACTTCTTTTTGTATTTGCGATATTTTTCTTCTTCGGACTGTCTGCGCATTTGACTTATAAGATTAGTTGGTACATACCATAATTTGTCGGCATTAATAAGTAATGCTTCTGTTACCCGACAACATATGGCAGCCATATTAACTTGAGCATTTAAATCAGAACGATCACTTGGATGCACATAACGTGGTGGAAATAGCGATGGTGCTACTATCATCGCTACATTATGAATTGACATTTTATTTGAATTCTGATTATCGATAATCAATTTAAAAAAGGTTAACAATATTTTTAACGTGCATCGATGCTCTATTGGTAAAAGTAGCACCAATAAGTTTAAAGAATATGACAAATCGGTAGGATTCTTTACTTCTGAAAATAATAAACGTATAACATTGTTAAAATTTTATTATAAACATAATATCGATCGTCGATATATTAATAAATTATTTACCATGACTTTGGTAAAAAGCATCCATAAGTTCCACTGTAAGAAGCGGTTGAGGTAAGTCACGTAATAATTTTTTAAGAATTGCTGAAAGATCATGACATGGTATGCGTTTAAATAAATTATCAATTTCCTTTGGCTTGCTGTAAAAATCTGTTTCTAATTCTGTACATATCAATTCAACCTGAAAACAAAAAAATTAACAGTACATTAATAAGATAAAAACAAGACACTGTGCTTCATTTATTAATCCATACATACATACATATATATATATATATATATATATATATATATATATATATATATACATACATACATACATACATACATACATACCTTTTGTTTATGACCACCAACTCTAAGAATACCTTCTTCTTTTACTCCACGTTTAGACAATTCGCTGAGAACTTTTTGGAATACTAAAGGAATGTTACTTTCTTCATTTGTTAATTGGCTATCCCTGAGTAATAAAGTTGATAACGATACACCAAATAAATTCCCAGCTATAAATATAAATGTTATTTTAAATATAATACAAGTAAAATAAAATAATTTTATTAAGAAAAATTTCAATAACAATTCAAACCTTTTCTCCTACGTTTGTTTGGTTTACGTTTTTTAAGAGGTACATTATATTTATCAAAAACTGCTGTGAGTTCAAGCCACAAAAGTGGCTGTAATCGTGTTAAATCACGTTGGGATAGTGATTCTATACGTTGTTGAGAAAAACCATCATTGGTTGGAAGATTTTCTGTTACCCATACTTGTGACTTTGTTTCATTTGCCCTGCACATTTGTTCAAAACTCAGATGACCATGCGACGAAGTACGATTTAATGGATGAGATAATAAATTCTCCTCTTTAGACGTTGACAAACCATACAAACTACTATGACTCCTAGAAACAGTTGCATGACCTCCTGAAGCTCTTCTAAAGAAAAAAAAAATAAATGCAAAGATAAAATAATACATGCAAAAGAGGAAAACAATATACTTGCACATTTGAAGCTTTATATTTAAAACAAAATTACCGCAATGTCGAGTCTTTAGAAACTGTTAATTTTCCAATATTTTCATTATCTAAGTTTGCTGTATTTGCTACTTCACTAGGATCACTACCACTACGTTTTTGAATAGGTGGTCTAGAAAGATGTATTGTTCCTAATCTGTGATAGCCAGTCAGCTGGATACCTTCTGCAAATGCATGCATATAAATTGAATTGATAACATTTCATGCAACAAACAAAACCATAAAAGAAAAATCATTAAACCATCATTTAATGTACCTGAATCATTAGCAACATCTCCTCGAGAAGAATGACCAGTACGCCTAAAGATTTCTTGAACAGGAACTGGAGCATTTGTCAAAACTGGCACAGAATTTGTAGCTGTTGTTGGTGCACTTGGTGTTCTTCTAACCGTCTCCTTTCCTTCATTTGAAGAACGATGAAATATTGATACAAAACTGGGAACATTGATACTAACAAAAACCAAAAGTATGTTACATTTATTATTTACTATTTATCATGACAATATATTAATATGATAATTAACCTTGTTTGATGATCAATTACAGTTATTGATGGTTGTGAAGGAGGTGAAGCATTTTCTGGTGTTTCACCTGGAATAGAATCTAACGAATCAGGTGTAGCGCTTCTCGATCTTGTGCCTGTACTGGAAATCTATTCAAAACAATTCTTATATGAAGATTTAAATTTGATAATTAATTATAATTTTTAAATACATAAAATATATAAAATACAAAAAACTTTGCAAACCTCCACATCTTTGAACACATCTCTGATGTCTGGTTTCCTTACACGTTGTCTTTGATTGAAACGCTGTTTAACGGTATGATTGAGAGATTTAACTCTTCGTTTTACAGCTTCTGCTTGTGCTCTTGAAAAAGGACGTAAAGCAGCTCCTAATTCTTCTGGTTGAACTTCTCTACCTGCTTTCCATGGCTCAGTTAATTCTCCTAAGCCTGCGGCACGTAACCATTCAGCTTCCTCTTCACCTTCTTAAAATTTTAAACACATTAAAAACAAGGCCTTTATTGAACAATTTACTATATTACCAATTTACTATATTAATTCTAACAATTTAAAAGTTGTAAATATAACCAACCATCATAATTTCTTGGACATTCTTCATCAAGATAATCATCTAACATCTTAGTTTCTTCAATCATTTTCTGATATTCTTCCCAATAATCTAATAAATGGGTATCTACCCCAATATAAGTAGCACTTTGTACTTTATCCATGATTTATTTGCTCTCACACTTTTTATTGTATTGTATATTCAATATAAATATAAATAAAAAAGAAAAAGCAAATATACTTAAAGGTTTCTTCTACTGTTCATCTTCAATATCTGAAATAATGATGAATCTTATTATCTATATTTTATATTATCAAAATTCACACACACACACTTAAACCAATCTTTGACCAATTACAAATGAAAAGAAGACGTTGACAAAAAATAAATACAATCAAATAAAACAATAAAATACAATTAAATATATAATCGAAAATTATATCGTTTGTGAAATTATAATTGGAAACACAAAACATGATGATAAGAAAACGTAGTTGTAAGATATGAGAAAAACACTAAGTGACGTGACACGTTTGCCCATTGATTATTCATATTAAATGTAAACACAGATGAATTATACAACAATCAAGGCCATTTTCCTTAATACAGATGAAATTCTAAAGCATATTTAATTGTATATGATAAATAATAAATAATGATCAAATTATTCCATATTCAATTTATAAAACAAAGAGAATAAATGTACATACATGGTAATCTATGCAATGATTATTATTTGAGACGCCTAAACATTCACCAAAAAAATGATGAGGCATAACATAGCCTTGACGTCGTACTGTTATTCTTATGACAATATGTTCGTGCATAGAGTACGTACGATTCGAAACAAGATTTCCCTCTGTCGGTGCTTCGACGATGCAAGAATGGTCATCGTATTCCGAAAATAAATTTCACATCGACCGCCTCAGATAGTACTACTGCTTACGCGCCAAATGATAAATAGAAAAGAGTCATCATTCGGTCTTCTGCATAAGAAAAGTAGCTACGTATTAGAGATACAAAATAACTTTTAGCAGGAGCGTGTCCGTGAAACTTCAACGTAAGCGCTAACGATTTCTCGAGGCTAGCTACTTCTTGGAAGTTGTAATTTATTCGAAACGCGTCTTCGAATTACGCCCATTGCTGCGAAGATTACATTCAGTTTTACGTTGTGGAAACGACATAATGCGCAAGATGTAACAGACAAATAAACGAATTAAAATTCAAATCTTTCTAATCACTTGAAACCATTTGAAAAATATTTTTCTTACTCGAAGAAAGATTATAAATCTTTCAAAATTGTTAATCTCTTATGAATCTTCAAAATGATCAAAAGATCAAAGGGTCACTACGAAACGATAATGCGAAATCTAGCGTTTTCTATTTGCACTTAATGTGCTAACGGATGCACTTTAAATTTCAACATACCGGAAATAGTTATTGTAATGTAAGATAGTCGAGAAGAATTCTAACATAGAAATATTCATCCTATTGAAGTTATTTCACGATTTAACGAATCGAAGTGTTTTCCTGTTTCTTTATCTTTCGTATCATTCGTTTCACAAGAAATATTAAACCTAATAAATAATTATTTATATGGAATCGATTAAATCAAATGATGGATAATATGGTAGATATTTTATCTTCAATCATGTATAATATTCAAAACTTATAAAACTTATTACATTCTTATCATTCACATTTACATTAGACATCACATTCTACATTATCGACGATCGATTATAAACCGATTGTAACATTATATTATCGATAGAAATTATTAAGAAAATTAACTTTATTTTGAAATTATGTTCAAACAATTTAAATATAAATACGATTAACGCAATCAATTAACTCGACAGTATTTGCATGTATTTTTGTAACTTCATTATATGCAAATAATATCGATTGTCCTGATCTCTAGAGGTTGCTACGTATGGAGATCCATAGCTTCAATAAAATGATTACAAATTCCAAGGAAAGAGAAACTTTATTGATATTTTATTGACAATAAAAGATTGATTTTTTATGTCTGGGTTGCATTTAACGAAGGCCATACGCATGTAATAAAAACACAAGCTAACAATTTAACGACAAGGGCATATAATACTTTAATACTATAATTCTTTATTTAATTCGTATGAAAAATACATAAGATCGATCGATACGACGTGGAAAATATAAACATTAGGAAGCTTGTGTCATTCAATACGATAGCTGCGTTTTTCCCGCGAGAATGAGAAAGATGACATGGCGGTTTAAATTTCATTGGATATTTTCCTATATTTTGTGTCACGTGACTCTGTTAATAATTGACATATTTCAAAAATTGTATCGCACACTTCAAAATATCAACATATATTTTAATTATATCAAAAAATAAATTAATAAAAAGAAAATTATAAATTGAAATATATGAATTTTTTCGAAGGAAACAATACTAATAAAGTTATCATTTAAGATGTATGTGTATATATAACAATACATATTAACCTTATTTTATTATTGGAAAATTACTTTCATATTTTGTCATTATGAATGAGTTAAATTTATCTATAGAGATATTTATATATATATTGTTTCACATGATTTATTTAAAGAATACAAAGTCAATCATACGTGGACGTGATCATATGGCGAAATTAACGAAGTAATGCTAATTTAATAAACATAACACCTATAGTTGAAACTAAAATACGTCAGCACATATGATTTAATCTTATTACTTAGAAAATTTCAAATGTATTTTAATACTCAAAAATATTTATATATAATTTATAAAAGAAAGATTAAATAAAATAATTTTTTATCTTCTAATGTCAAAATATTTTTTTCTGTCATTACTGTGCTAATAATATAAAGAAAATATATTTATCATTATTCATAAATAGAAATGTAAAATATATGTTCAAAAAATTATATTCCTCAATGGATTATAATCGATACTGTCAATTTTTGAAATTTCTCAGTAACATTTCAATATGATGCTATAACAAATATTCTAATTGTCTTTTTCATTAGCAAGTATTTGGTTTTGCTGATGAAAATTTTCCATTTCCACTTCCAAATACAGAAAGTATATATTATGAACCACTCTCACATAGATAAGTGGGAGTAGTGTTAATAATAGATCTTCAGGCCTATAAAAGTGCTGACAAAAGTATTAAATATCATTCAAAATGTACAGTAGTGAAAAATATGGTCAGCCCTTTGTGGCTCCTGTTCGATTGTTTTATATACTATTAATTTTCATATGTTTATCGACTGAAATAATCACAATACCGTTATCTACAACTATGCAAGAATATCGAGATTATACTACAGAGAATATGTTGGCAGAAAACTCAACAGATGACAACTTGTAAGTTAACATTCAAAAATATATAACAATTATGAAACCCAAAATTATAATAATTATTAATAACAATAATGATATTAATATTTTAGATACATTATAAGAGCAGTAGTATATGAAATTGGAGTTTTAACGGATACTAATAATAGTACTGATGAAAATCCAGAAAGGTAGTATAAGTATAAATAATACAAAAATATAAATATGAATCTAAAAATCTTGTACTTTAATTTCTTTTATCTTTTTATGTAATTTTGAAATATTATTTCGTACATCATTAAATTATTTCATCAATTACTAACTTTTTAATTATTACCTTCTTACAGAAATGAAGAAGTTAACATTTCAATTTATAATCCACCGCATAAAGAAAATGGATTGTTAGATTTGGATAAAGTTTCAGTATCTACTGAAAATACTTTGAGTACAGAAGAAAGTAATGCAGGAACATAGTATAATAATACGATAGAAAGTAATTTTCATTAATGATATGCAGTTGAATGAAAAAAACTAATTATTTAATGTGTACATATATGTTTAATTATTTATAAATTAAATATACTTATTTAACAACATCCTCGTGTATTGTTTCTTTTCCTTCATATATTGTTTCTTTTTCATTTATTGACATAATTACTCAATAAAAGAATATATAAAAAGATACAATGTTCTTAAATATTTATAATTTTATTATTTAAACTTATACTTCTCAATTTCGATACCAGCGAACCTATTGGCAAAGGAACGTAACTTGTGCTTATTTTACATAACCTTAATTTCGTTAAACGTGCCGGTTCAAACAATTTATGACTGGTGTACCAAAGAAATATATTATAATATATTATATATCTTTCAATATAAAAAGAATATGAATTTTTAATATTAATCGATGACATGATATTTTATACTTACTTCAAAGATGAATGTTACTCGATTAAATCATTCTCTGAGGGTACATCTTTACAAATGCCTTTTTAAAAGTTATTGTAATCAAGAATTAAATGGTATCGGGAGTGTTATTTCTAAAATTTGTATAATATATATATTAAACATCAAAATTCAATAAATTATAAAAACATTTTATTTCCTGTAGATTTTCCAAAAACGTTTCCATCAAAAGATGTACTTAAGTGGTATCAGTTATGGGAAAAGAATAATTTTTTCCCTTCACAAGATTGTAATAAAGAACCATTTAAAATGATATTACCACCTCCCAATATAACAGGTACATTACACATAGGACATGCATTGACTGCAACAATACAGGATGTTTTAGCAAGATGGTATCTATAATTTAGTTAGTTTATTGATTAGCATATTTTAATCGGATTTACTTCTATTAACATTCAATTTATACCTTATTATTACATAGGTATAGAATGAATGGTTATCCTGTAATATGGATACCCGGATTAGACCATGCTGGAATTGCTACACAAGCTGTAGTAGAAAAATATCTTTATAAGACTAAAGGTTATACAAAAACTGATATAGGAAAAGAACAATTTCTTTCTCTTATTTGGGAATGGAAAAATGAAAAGGAAAATATAATAAAAAATCAACTAAGATTATTAGGAAGTAGTGTTGATTGGTCTAAAGAATATTTTACTATAAATAAGGTAATAAACTATATAAACTTTTTAATTTTAATTATGTTATTTAATGTAAAATCATGTTTTTAATGCAATTTATAGAATCATAATTTTGCAGTAACTGAAGCATTAATTAAACTAAATGAAAAAAATATGTTATATAGAGATAAAGATTTAATAAATTGGTCTCCATCATTACAAAGTGCTATATCTGATATCGAAGTTGAGTTTATAGAATTAACAGGAAAAACAGAACTAGAAGTTCCTGGTTATAAAAAAAAAGTAACGTTTGGACAACTAATCAAAATAGCATATCAGATTAAAGATTCAGGTATTGAAATGTATTTTATTTGTTTATATTTCAATTTATCATTAATTATCATAATTTTTGTAATTTTATAGAAAATGAATTAATTGTTGGAACAACTAGGCCAGAAACTTTACTAGGAGATGTAGCTATAGCTGTCCATCCAGAAGATGATAGATATAATAAATATATCGGTCAATATGTTTGGCATAATCTCAGAGAAACTTTTATACCTATAATTGGAGATACCTCTGTTAACATAACATTTGGAACCGGTTAATAATTCAATAACATAAAATATTTATTAAACCAAATATCAATTATAAAACTTGATATATTGCAAAATGTAATCATTAGGTGCAGTCAAAATTACACCAGCGCATGATCATTTAGACTACAAAATCGCAAAAGATCATGGATTAGAAGTCATTGATACTATTGATGAACATGGAAATATAATAACAAATAATGATAATTATAAGGTATAACAAAATTCATTTTATCATAAACTGTACTTTACTTTGATCTTATTAAATAATCTAATACAATATTTGTTAATACATAAAAGGGCCTTCCAAGATTTTTGGCACGTGATAAAATGTTAAATGAATTAATTAACAGAGACCTTTTAAGAGGTATAGAAAGTCACAAAATGATTTTACCTACATGTTCAAGATCTGGTGATATTATTGAATATTTATTAAAAGAACAGTGGTTTGTTAGATGTAAAGATATGGCTCAAAAAGCATTACAAGCTGTAAAAGATGGATCTCTAAAAATTGATCCTGATATTCATGAATCATTATGGTATAATTGGTTAGAAAATATTAGGTATACTATATAATTTGAAACATATTTAAGATTCATTTTTAATTAGAAATTAATAACATCATATTATCAGAGATTGGTGTATTTCGAGGCAATTATGGTGGGGACATCAAATTCCAGCATATGAGATAAAGACTGACCAAACATCTGAATGGATAATTGCACATTCACAAGAAGATGCATTGCTTATTGCAAAAAAAAAATATGGTGCTCATGTTGAAGTACATAAAGATAATGATGTTTTAGATACATGGTTTTCTTCTGCACTCCTTCCTTTTACTACTATGGGTTGGCCACAAAAGGTAATTATTTAATACATGACTACAATTAATGAGAAAAACATAGTAATATAAATACTATAGATATATTTCAGATGGAAGATTTTAAAAAGTATTATCCTCTAACACTAATGGAAACTGGACATGATATACTCTTTTTTTGGGTTGCACGAATGGTAATGTTAGGATTAGAACTAACAGGACAACTACCTTTTAAAGTAATTCTACATTTCCTAAATATAAATTCTATCATGAATCTGTTTACATAAAATGATTATAAACATAAAATGATTGTTTTTATAGGAAGTTTTACTTCATGGTGTCCTATGTGATGCTCAAGGAAAGAAAATATCTAAGAGTCTTGGTAATGTTATTTCTCCTGAAAATATTATTAATGGTATATCTTTGCAGGTATATATATATATATAATTGAAATTAATTAGATTATAACAATAAAATATAATAAAACATTTCATACTATGCATGTAAATAATTAATTGTTTAACAGGATTCTTTATATTCGTAGGATCTCAATGAACAATCGAAAGAAAGTTATAATGCTGGAATTCTTAATAAAACAGAACTTAAGCGAACTTTGACAGTTAATGGTAAAATGTTTCCTTATGGAATATCAGCTTGTGGAGTTGATGCATTACGTATGACATTATGTGCTCATAATATTAAAAGTAAATAGTTTATAATGTAAATAAACACATTAGTTTACTTTAAACGGTTAATAATTTAATTCTATCATTTTAATAGATCGTACCATCTCATTCAATATTATTGAATGTCAACAAAACTATTTCTTTTGTAACAAAATTTGGCAAGCAAGTAAATACATATTGTTAATGACAACTCCAAATAAGTATTGCAAACCTAAAAGATTTACAACTTTAGATTCTTGGATTTTAAGTCGATTATCATTAATGGTAGAAGAAGTTAATACAGCTTTTATGCAACGAAATTTTTATAAAGCAGTTGCTGCAATAAAACAATTTATCTATTATGAATTTTGTGATATTTACTTGGTAAGATTACTTTTATAGTAAAATTATTTATCATTATAAAACAATATAAGGAAATAGTCGATATCAATAAGTTTTTTACAGGAAGCAACTAAATGGGGCTTCAAAAGCAATGAAGAACTTGTGATTATAAGCCACACGTACACATTAATCAATTGTTTAGAAGTGTCTTTACGAATTCTTACTCCTATTACACCATTCCTAACTGATGAGTTGTACTCAAGACTTTCAAAACAATTACCATCCTTTTTATCATTGTCTTCATTATCAGAAGCATCTTATCCTACAACAGAGGAGGTAGAACTATAAATTTTTCTTTCTTAACTCTTCTTGTTTTTAATACTTATAAAAGGTATGAAACATTTGTATGTTTACAGTTTAAAGATTTACGAAACAAATTGTTGGATGAAAGAATGAACAGTGTAATAAATCTAATAACTGGAATTAGAAGCTTTACAGCTAATATCAGCAGAAAGCTAGAGCTAGAAGGTATAATCATAATAATACAATAAAAATAAATTTTTTTTTAATATCTGTATTTCTCTAGTTCACGTTGTGGTGGATAATTCTGAAGATTATGAATTTTATACAAAGAATATAAATGCTATTAAAGGAACTAGTAGAATATGGAATTTATCAATATATTTAAAAGAAAATTATGTTAAAAATACAAATAGTATTCTAGAAGAACTTAATTCCAATTGTTCTCTATTCTTATCAGTACAGGTATATCATAGTAAACTAATTAAATTTTATACTATTAGGTAAACTTGAATGTAATTAAAATATGTAATTCTTTTCATTCAGGATAAATCAACATTGGATCAGATATTACAAATTATAGAAAAAAGAAAAATGAAAGCAAAAAATAAATTAAGACAAGAACAATGTAAACAGAGATAGAACTGTCTATAGGATATGTATATTATTACAAAGAAAAGGAAATATTAAATCAACCAATTTTTTGATATAGAGAAAAGTTACATAATTTGAACATTACATTTTTTGTCTTGTTTTCAAAGAGTCCAGAAAATTCCTATAATGATATATAAAAAGCAAAAAGTATACACATGAATTTATTTATATTTATATGCGTATCAGTATGAAAATGGTCAACATGTTTTTACAACAGAAATATTTCTATTATATAAGAGATACATGTAATAAAATTCAATAGAAATTTAATCACCTAAAATATATGAATACTTTGCAAGTTAATTTCAATACACGTTTTAAATATCACATTACATATGGTACAGGTAATAATTTTTACTTTATGAAATAGAATGTTTTATTGTAAGAAAACAAACGATCCATGAGAAAATGCTTCTGTAAAACGTGAGGAAAAAAATATAAGGAGTCTGCAAATACTACTTGTGGAACTTCGAACAATGCTTTTTCATTTATTAATTAATTATGTACAGAATCTCGTGTACAGTGCTATAAACACATTTCTATAGTGACACTTGTAAGGCAGAAGAGTGTTGTGTTGCACAAGAAACATATTTCACAGAACTCTTTGTTTAAGAAATTATGATTAAATAGATTAAAACGTATTTTTTTTTTCGAATTGAATTCTGCTTTTAATATTACTTTTTGGAAGATCATGTTGAATGGCTATTATTATTAATTTTATAGAAATTTTTATTGGAATGCAAATAAGAATAGATTGATCGAAAGCTTCGTCTATAATATATTGTATAAATTTTGACTCAATATTATCGTGAACGTAATAAAAATACATCACTTTTTCCTTTTTTTTTTTACATCGCATCGTTGCATGGGCATACACTCAAGCAAATAGTAGGCACTGCACCTAAGTACCTTTGCCTTGTTGAATGTAGAAGCTAAAGCACCTGTTGTGAAATATATCGTTACAATGACTTTCCCTAAAGAGCCTCATATCCAAGTTACTTAAAACATTATAGTTCATAATGCTACATAATACTTGTTCTGTGAAAACAGATATCGAGTAAACCAAGTAAAGGCACAATGTCCTAAATTTGGTTAGCTCTTCTTTTGTACAATTATATTTCGTCTATCTCAGCATGCAAATGTCAAATAATACAAGATAAACCTGCATTAGTTGAATATACCCTTTCAACTACCTGCATTTACATTAGATACGTATAAATAACAATTTTCGGAATTTTTTTCATTGTCCTTATAAAACATAAGGACATTACACTTGCAAAAGTTGACTTGTACATTGGCAATCTGGGAACATACTTATAAACATCAAAAGATTTGATAAATGTAATTGAGCGTTGAAAAGTCCATTATTCAAACCGCATCAATACCCTGCCGTAATTAGTGCCCAGCGCCAATGCTGTAAAGCATAATTCATGTGATCTAATGAAAATAGAGACACAAGATGTTCTAGACATCCGTACATAATTCATACTGATATGATATTCTTTTCCTATTGCCATGTTTTATAACAAGTGTTAACGTTTCATTTGGCATCTTTAGACGTTAACGTTGTATCCGACGGTGTACTTTTTAAAGTGCAAACAATTTTATGTTCTGTTAATGTTTTATCATTTTCTATTGAATTTTTCACATACTCCTTATTCTTACTTTCCTCTCTGGTTTCAGGTGTCCTAAATAAAAATAATGGTCATTTTAGTCTATCATATTTAGATTTATTATAAAATTATATGAACGTTATTATAAATTAATAAATACCTTTCACTTGGATTGGCATTTTTATCAGAGGTACATACAGAATATATACTATCATCACTATTTTTACTGTTTTGATTTGCTTCTGTAGATTGATGGGACATACTATCAACTGAATCTAAAGTTTTAGTATCTCCACTTCCAATATTTTCCACAGATTTGTTTTCCAGTATTGTTTCCTTTTTGTCCAAACTTGCTGCTACATCAACAACGTCTTTTTTAACTGTTTCGGAAGTTTTATTATCTACCGCGATATTATTTTCTATACTTAAAGTACTTTCAAAATTATCAAAATTCGCCCAGCCTGTAGACTCAACAGGTTCTGATGGTACAACATCCCATGGATTAACTTCTGGGATTGTAGTACTAGCAGGAAGTGATTCTGGAACATTCCAAACTGTAATTAAATGTAACTAAACTTACATAAATGTAATTAACTTTAATTACATTTAATTATTAAATATAATTAAATGTAATTTAACTGCAATTAAATTATAAAGTTAAATATATTTCTACGAATATATTATAAGTAAGACTTTACCATCTGATGTATCAATTTCCATTTGCATATCCCGAGGATCTTCATCATCTTCATCAGATGAACTAGATCCATGATGTTGTTTTGAATGCCAATCTCGTTTATCTACTACCGTTTGAAAAGTCAAATCACCTTCATCACCCCATTCTGTTCCACCGCCACATTCCTCAAGTCCTGCTTTTTGCTTTTGCTGACAGATCTATATTTAAATTTATATTTAAAATAACTAAGCAATATGAATAAATATGATATCTAGATTATGAATAATGATACCTACCTTATTAAACAAATCTTCTCTTGAATCCAGATCTTCTTCACTGAGATTAAAGGCCAACGTTGTTAATTGATCAACGGAGTTACTATAATAGTGTTTTTTTTTAACAATTGCAAGAAGGAAATGCAATACTGCTGCTCACAGTGTTATATTTTCTTCATGCTATTATAACTTTACAATTCCATAGACAGTCTCACTATGGAACTTGTATGAATAGACAATTTGATATACTTACTGAAGTGCATCATCACCATCATCAAATTCATTATCACGAAATCCAAAATTATCAATAAAAGTAGACGTCATTTGTTGACCCTGATAGTCAGTGTATATCTAACATTAAAGAATAACATATAGCACAATTAAAAGTTGTAATTTATATTATTATGTAATATTTAGTAATTTATATTGTAAATTAATATTTAATATTAATATTAAATATTAACATATATGTATATTTAAAAAATATAAATATTTATAATGTATATCTACATTAACATTTGTAGAAGACAAAATAAAAATTATTTATATACAAAATTACCAATAAGATATTTAAATTATAATTAATTTTCATATTATCAAAATCAAGTTAAATAAAACTTCAAAATGATTCATATACCTCTTTTAAATAGTAGCGATCTGGAGTATCTTCAGAGTTGGCCATATGTGCTGTTGGTCTAACCTACATATCATACATATATATCACATATAATTATAATAATAAGTTTTTTAAATGAACATTTTGATAAGATAATGATATTGTGGTTACCAAGAAGATTTCACGCGTTTTGTTGATTTCCACTAATTTTATATTCACAAGGTTTTCCCACTTATTAAGACATTCAGTTGATAAATTTGTTTTCACAAAAGTATCCAATGCATTATTTTTTTCACATTGTATTACAATATTATTTGCTATATTTATTAAGTGACCCATGTATCCTTGCCTAACACCGTTTTCTTTATTTCTAAAATTAAGAATATTAAAAGCGTTAGACTAAGCAATCACAGCGTGTAATTTACATTTTTTTCACAATCATAAATCATAATTCAGAAACTTACTGTTTATTTTCATTTTTGTCCCAAGCTTCCAAAATACGTTCTATCAATCTGCACTTAACAAATATCTGTAAAAGAAATAACTTGTTTGATAAAAATATTTTTTATAAAAATAAAATAAATATTGTCACTGTCAGAGGCATATTACCTACATTGCCATAAATATTATTATCTTGATAATCACAATTAATAGCTAGAGCTAGGCATTGTTGTACTTGTGTGTGTAAGAAATTGTTCCATGTGTATTTGAAAAATAGGTCCTGAAAATAATATAACAATACAAAAATATAATTAAATTCCAATATTAATAAATTGAGCATCATAATAATAAAGTTATAACATTTATACTGACCAATAAAGTTTGGAATGTTCCTAAATCTACTAATGCTTCATGAATTTTTACATTTTCTGTTGATAACAAGGCCATTAATAATCTTGCAACATGCAAGCGTGTTTTACCCAATGGACAATCTAAAACTCCAGCTGTTGTTCTTACAGCTGGTTTCTGTAATAACAAATAAATATTTATACCTACATATTTATATATTACATAAGAATTAATCATATTCAGTGATATTTACAATTGGTGGATCTAAAAGAAGTTTGTGAAGTTGTTCCAAATAGGATATAGTAGCATTAGAAATTTTAATACGTTGTTCATTATCTGTCATGTCTTCACTGGTACCATTCCCATGAACATCAGCTTCGTTTAAGGCACTATATATATGTTAAATATTTTCTATAGATAAATATAAAAACAAATAGATAAATATAAGAATATTATATGCATACGTGTTTACTCTTTGACCCAGAAGAGCAAGAAGCACTTGAATTCCACCTACAATACTGCTTTCTAATTTTTCGCTTGTCAAGATTGTCTCTAATAATAGACTTACAGTTTCTCCTCTAAAAAACAATATATTTAACATTATTATTTTTGAAATTCTACATTTAAGTATTATATATTCAATGTTTTATATTTGATAATATCTTTATCTTGAATGTACTTACGACTCCAAAGTATTTAAAATAGGATCTGGATCTGTTTTTTCTGTCGATGTACGTTGATTTTCTCTTGCAACAATTATCATGTCACAAAGTAATTGAGACGCATTTGCATGTTTTGCTGGCTCTGATGTAGGAGACAACAATTTAACCAACCTTTGTACTAACTGCTGACTATCTAACCACTTGTCAATAGAAAAAATAAATAATTATTATCTAAACTCATTTTGAAAGATAAACATTTTAGAATTATTAGAAAATATAGCCTTATTGAATAATTATAAACAATATAATTTTACATATAATATAATAAAATGTTAATATACATGAGAAAAAAATTATTCCTTACGTTTAATATATTTTGTCGCATATCACTTCCTTCAACTTGTGTTACCAGTTTTAATATTAAATCCATAATAGCTGAAGTCTCTAAATGTTGTAAAAGCAAGTCTACACAATGTTGACGACTTTTAAGAAACTCTAAAACCTGTAAACACGTGAACTGATAGGAATACCAGTTCTGATAGTAAGGATAAGAAAGGATAGGCACGAAAAGGATAAGGAAAAGATAAATAAATATTATTAATCTCCCAATAATATTTATATGCCTATAAATGAAATAAATAGAAAAGTTTTTGCTTAAGTTAAAAAATAAAGCTATTAAAAAATAATTATTAATTATTAAGATTATACTATTATAAACTCCATAATCACCTGATCACTCTTACGAGTAACAAGTACACCGATTGTTTTACTGAAGAACGATGCTAACAAAGGATTTAAAGGTTGATCAGTGTCTATAAAAGCATATAACTTGTTCAGAAGTGACTCGTCACCTAAAATTTATTCAATCATACTTTGTATAATTATATGTTTCTTAAACAATGAGATGCATTACCAATTTATTAAAATACCTGCTAATTTCTCATTCAGTGTTGGCACGTCACAAGTAAGCAATTCACATGCGACATTAGGATATTTGTAACGCAAGCGTTCTTCAATATCCATAGATGGTTCCTTAGTTGTAAGCATTACTAATTCTTCCATTACATCAGGCCTTGCAAGACTATGAAGGCATAGCATATCAATATTATACTTAGCTAAATATCTTCATTTAATGGATAAAAAGTTCCAAATTCACTTACTATTCTACCAACTTCTTGTTTTGACTCTTACATTCTTGTAAGATATCTTCTTCGTCCATTAATTCGTGCAACGTAACATTCTAAAATTGTGATAATCGTTGAACGAGCACATTTAACCATAACACCAAATAAATATCACACTCACCTCTTTGTTAAGTAATGCTTCAATATGCGGCGACGACACGTAATTATTAGTCCAGAACATGGTGCGATGATATTACTCTGCAGTTAATCGTCGTAAAATTTATCACAAAATGCGATAATCACAACATTGGTATGCCGTCCACTAAAAAAATAACGTAATACGTTTTGAGCAAAGCGACCAACTAACATTGCATGAAAGTATAACGATTCGACGATACAATTAGAAAAAATTCAACAGTATTTGTAAACGCGATGATAGGACAACGGTGTCAAATTATTTTCCACCAGTGGTACGACAAAATTCTAAAATGTCACTCTTTATGAAAAAACGGAAAGATCAACGTATCGCTTTATAACATTGACGTTTGCCGCAAAAGTAACCTTTTTGAAGTCGATCTCCAAGTAAGAAATGCTTCTAATTTCAGTATGCTCGCACTGACGATGATTTCAATGGGGACACGTTCTAGGATAATATATTTTCTAAAAGTTTCAAGTAGTCATTAAGTTTACATTCAAACGCAGCTTTATTTGTTCAATGTGTATCACACTTTACGATTTTGCAGATGCATGCACCTTGAAATCTGAAATCAAAGATCTATGATGAAGAGGCAGCACAGGAGAACGCGTTCCTTTCAATCTTAGAGTAGAAAGACTAAGGAGTAAAAGAGAGAGTATCGTCAAATCCTTAGTAGTACATATATACATACTTACGTTACGTTTCTAAATGACGGAAGTTATACTTTCGCCATCTTAATACGTCACTTTTTTATTGCTATCACATTCTTTTCTAATAATACAGAAAATAGATATGCATTTGTATAATTTATCTGAATTATAATATTTGAAAGCACTGGTGAAGTAAGCATACTCGAATATGAACAGTCGAATGACGATAGTTGAAAAATTATTTCTTTTGAAAAGTTTGTACGTTCTAATCAATATAAATTATTCATCGTTTAAACTTCGCGCGAACAGAATTGGATAAGCAAGATGGCGATCATACTTTCACTTCCGTAATACACTGCAATACATATTGTCTTCTTAACCTCTCTACTTCGTATACCTCAACGCGTGAAATTAGGAAGTACAAAATCTCGATATGTATATTGAAATCAAATTATTCTTTTTTACTGAAGATGGCGCAACTGTGTAAGTTCAAGCGACATTCGATATCTCGAGCTGCATTCGAGAATTACAATCGATTTTATGCAATCGATAAGAGCATTAACGAACAGGTGACGACATCGTTGTCATACTCGTGATTTCATAACACGCCATTTTCTTTGTGTGAAGTGTTAGGGCCAGAAGGAATACGCGTCCTGTTTTCTATTAAATTCGAGGTAATATCATCTACGTTCGAGGTTTCGTCGATCGACCGCTGGATGCTTTCGTCCGTCGATGGACATCGCGTATCTTTCCTTTGAGAAGACTCTCAAATTACCGCGCAAAATCGTAATTGCCCTGTTAGTGTGTTGACAGGTTTTCAACTATCGCAGTTAAACGGATTCTATTTTACATCTACATGTAAATTCTCTTACATCCTGTTAGGTTCTATTCTCGCTTAGTGATATCCTATTTTTCTTATTAACGGGATTACGAATTTAGTGTTAGTTGTCAAAGTATATTTATTCTTCTGATAATAGCAAATATCTTTTTTGTAACATTTAGAAACATACGTCATTAAGAAGAAAGTTACTTCTCATTCTGCATTCGATGATTCATTTAAAAAACATACGGATTAATTATGACATCTATTATATATTTTCTTAATGCTTTGAAATTTGTATCGTGTTTTTTCTTTTTTTTTTAATTTTATTGGGACAATATGATATTACTAAGTATTATTGTCAACAAATTCTTTTTTTCACAATCAAATTTTTGTAGTATAACAACATTACTGAAATTTATACTGTAATTCAATATAGATAACAGTATCATATCTTCTTTTATACTATGATCTTTACTATTTTCACAATTTTATCTTGTATCGTTCTGTTTAATACATTACATTCTTTTAATAACATTACTGCATAGTATTTGAAAAATAAATTTTTTTTTTCTTTCAGTCATTATGTCATCCCGCAAGAAAGTACTTTTAAAAGTAATTATTCTAGGAGATTCTGGAGTAGGTAAAACATCATTGATGAATCAATATGTTAACAAAAAGTTTAGTAATCAGTACAAAGCTACTATAGGAGCAGATTTTCTCACCAAAGAAGTTATGGTAGATGATAGGGTAGTTACTATGCAGGTAATTATGGTACTTTAAATAATATAAACCATTATTTTCATTGTGTAAAAAATTATAATCTGATTTTGACAATTACAGATTTGGGATACGGCAGGTCAAGAAAGATTTCAATCGTTGGGAGTTGCATTCTATAGAGGCGCAGATTGTTGTGTATTGGTATTTGATGTTTCTGCACCAACAAGTTTCAAATCTTTAGAATCATGGAGAGACGAGTTTTTGATCCAAGCATCTCCACGAGATCCAGATAATTTTCCATTTGTTGTTTTGGGAAATAAGGTTGATCTAGAATCTAAATCGGTAAGCTTAGTAAAACAAACCTGAAATATAGATTAGAATTACATTATAATATATATACTTTTCTATAAGGTATCTAGTAAGAGAGCACAACAATGGTGTCAATCCAAAAACAATATTCCATATTTTGAGACCAGTGCAAAAGAGGCTATTAATGTGGAACAGGCATTCCAAACGATAGCTAAGAATGCTCTAGCTCAAGAAAGTGAGGTATGTCATAAGTTCATATCATTATTCATTTTATTCAGTATCATTATATCATTTATAAATTGATCTGTTATTAACTATTGTTAACTGTTTTTCCACTCATAGGTGGAACTTTATAATGAGTTCCCAGACCAAATTAAACTGACCAATGACCAAAGAAATAATGGTAAAGGGGATTCTTGTGCATGCTAGGTCGTGGATCGACAAAAATTCATATACAAGCATATGGATGCAGAGGTCAGGTCGTACGTTTACATATTGGAATATAAATAATATTCACAAGTTTTATAATAATTTTGATCAGCCTTTAGGAAGTCTGAGAGCATATATCTCGGTTTTCATATCTTACATATTCATTAATCTCATCAGTAATTTTAAGATGTTTTATCAAACTTATTGAGTAAAGCAATAAAGATTTAAGATGCATATATTTTATATAGAATAAATTCTAAACAAAATATCTTTTTTTAAACATTGAAACACAGAATAGCATACCGAGAAATATTTATCTGACTTCCTATAAAAAGAAAAGAATATATGTTGTGATTATATCACGCATATTATATATTTGACTCTTTAGATGGGTCTTTTATCTTTACTCCATCTGTCCTATTGAATAGTTCACTCAACATAGTATTTTTAAACATATAATGCTCTCTCTTATTGGTCATGGTGAAACGTATGGACTGTCCTATATATCTGCATCTCCTAATGATTCATTGTTGATGTCCTTTGTCATAGGATGACACTATGAAGTTTTCACATAATAAAAATCGTTATTGCGCGAGGAGGTTGACGTGTAGATCGGGAATACAGGTTGCGTCAGATTTGAGAAATCATGCAGAAGATTGCCCATAATATATTAAGAACTATCGCATTTAGAGAGGAGCCTTGCCACGTAGCGAAGTTTTGTGAGTAGCTTTTAAGAATATCGACCATTTGCGGCTTCTCATCTGGAGACTAAAATTTACTATTATTGATACATCAAGGAATAATAGGCAATATCAATACTCATGTTGCATGTATTCTCTTTATATTTAAATTCAAGATACAAAGAATGTGATAGCGTTTAATAATACTATTTAATAATCATTGAATTAAGCAGTTTTTGCTGTTTTTTTTTTCTTTAATTACAAGTATAACTTTTAGTCGCAATATTTGAAATATTTCATTCAAAAAAGTTTTATTTTAACAACTACATCACAATATTTATCGCAACATTTCATGGCCCCTCTGTCCAAAAAGGCTAGTGCGTTTTATCAGGCAATTCTTTTTATAAATGACTCAACAATTGGATTCCGCTAGTTTGATAAACCATACATCGTACCTCCTTCAAAGCGCTTCTATTTTCATCGATTTCGTTTTTCTTCTTGAAGTGTTCCGTTTTGCAGTGCGTGCGTTTTCAAGCATTTCAAAAATTGTAATAAAAAAAAAAATCATAGATTATACTTTAAATATCAATTTGTTGTTTTGTTTTATTAAACGACTCGATTAAATTATTGGTCTTTTTTTATATAAATTAAATGTCTTGGCAATGGTTTAGTAAATTAAACTTTATATAGATTTCTCTGCGGTGCTTATCGTTTCATGAATGAAACATTTTTTTGTAAGATTTTTCCTCGAATTAAATAACACACATAAACCTTTAATAAATATTTTAATTCTGTATATTAAACTTTCATCGGTTCTTGATTTTGTAAACATAAGATATGTGCTAAGTTGTATTGTAAATTTTATATTAGCATATTTAAACAGAAAGTGAAGCACTCTTATTTTTTGTACCACACTTATAACGATTTTGCATATAAACGTATGTGTAATAAAAAAGACAGTATACTAGAAGTTTATAAAACACAAGTATGTTATATATAGCTATGAAAACCGTGCGATATGATGCAGGCGATCACTTCCTCGTTCAAAATCATGAAAAAATTAGATTCTAAGTCACAATCCTGAAATATTCAGGATGAAAGATCACGTGAATTAAATTGATACATACATATAAGATTTCGTATGAAAAACAAAAATTAGATCGTGAAATATATGCGTACACTTATGATTATTCCCGTGCATAATTGCATGCTTTCGTATGTGTATGCATATCTTCATATATACATGTATATAAATGAATGATCATGACGATTACAACTATAATTATTAATATAATTTTATGGAGATATGTTAACTATAGATATTATAATTAT
This sequence comes from Vespa crabro, assembly GCF_910589235.1. Lineage (NCBI taxonomy): Eukaryota > Metazoa > Arthropoda > Insecta > Hymenoptera > Vespidae > Vespa > Vespa crabro. The sequence continues at coordinate 6,480,789 of NC_060965.1, forward strand.
AAATATTATATTCATTGCTGCTACTGCTATAAATCCACTATTGCTATTTCTAGTTTTAAGTAAGCGAAAAAGAAAAAAAAATACATTTATTGCAAAAAATAAATTTCTTCGACTGTTTTACCTTTCTTTCCATTTATCTTACTTATTAAGTAATTTTAAGTGTTATACATTAATTACAATTTAAATACTTTATTTAAAATTTAAGCTTCTCATTATTATATATACATACTTATTATAACTTATGTAATTAATGCTAATTTGAATTTTTTGAATAATTTAATGCTATCTTATAATATACTTTCAATGAGAATGTTAAAATACATTTGTTATTTTTTTTCTATATTTAATATATATAAATATATAAGCAAAGATTTTAATTTGCTATGTATTAAAATTATTTTTATTAATTATGAAATCAACATAACTGCTATTCATATGTTTGAATGATATCGATATTCTATAAAAACAAGAAATTGTTAACATTGATTTTCGTTTCGTGTATTATTTGTTTCAATAGATATTAGCAGGGTTTTAAGTATTTTAACGATGTTATTCTGAAACGATTGTAGCGCCAAAGTGACTGGTTGGTTGCAACGATTGCAACGAAAGAAATTGTCGTACTTTGTAGCTATTTGTGTTGAAAATTAGTAAAAAAAAATAATAAGGCCTCAATTAAGTTTAATAATATCTTTAAGTAAATATATTATTGATATAAAGGAAGAAAGTTATATCGGCTACGGTGTACCGGATGAGTATCAGTGCCTGTGCTATGCCAATCATTAATTATAACCACAATGAATGGCATCGTGTGATTATACGACTTTCCGTTACCGACGCTACTTCACCAAACGAATTTTTCAGGCAAAAACACTAAAGGTGAGATATGTGAAGAATAATTTTCTAGTTTTTGCGACGTATATGAATCCTCATTATATTTTATGTATTTTTCTGTGTACCTTTTGTTTTCAAAAAGCAGGTGTTTGCTTGCAAATTGGCGTCCCCTGGCGTTCTTGGCCAATTAGATGAGGACATTTTCCCGCCATATTATTAAGACTTATTTAGGGTAGGAAATGATTTAGTAAATAAAATTCTTGGTTCGAGCCTAAGAAAACGCAAGGATTAATTACGATTTTTTTTGTCTGTGGCATCTCTTGATAATAATTACTGTAATTGAGCTGTGATTAATTGATTTTTATTTATTGAGTTAGACTTGATATAAAATGTCATTTGAGAACCAAGGATACACATATAATATATATGAATTAAATCATTAATTAGTTTTATTATTAAGTTTATTGTTAATTATATATAATAATTATTTTGTTATAATCAATTATACTAAATCATTGCTTTTGCCGCAATCATAGAACATATGAAATTTATGTTCATTTATAGAAAATAAGAGGTACTCATATTGTAAAATAATAATGTATATATGAGATTTATATTGACTATTTAATACAAACCTTCTTGTATTAAATAGTCAATTCTTTATTTCGTTTTATATGAATTTACAGGTACATAAAAACATATCACATTAAAATGAGTACAGCTGTTGAAAATGGAAATCAACCTGGTAATCTCAAGAAAAAGACCATTGAAGGAATTTACCAGAAGAAAACACAACTGGAGCATATTCTATTGCGTCCAGATACATACATTGGATCTGTTGAAAGCACTACTGAACTTATGTGGGTTTATGACAAAGAAAAAGAAATGATGATACAAAAAGATATCAAATTTGTTCCTGGATTATATAAAATATTTGATGAAATTTTGGTAAATGCCGCTGATAATAAGCAACGAGATCCAAAAATGGATACTATTAAGGTTGATATAGATGCGTAAGTATACTTCGTAAATAAATATTAATAGATTTATGTCTTCTACAGAATTATTTTAAGAAACATTATGCATATATATATGTATATATATATATATATATAATCGCATTGTAGAGAAAATAATACTATATCTGTCTGGAATAATGGAAAAGGAATTCCTGTTGTGATACACAAGGAAGAGAATATGTATGTACCCACTATGATTTTTGGCCATTTATTAACATCATCAAATTACGATGATGAGGAAGAAAAAGTAACTGGAGGAAGAAACGGTTATGGTGCAAAATTGTGTAATATTTTTAGTCATCGTTTCACTGTTGAAACTGCATCTAAAGAATATAAAAAATGTTTAAAACAAGTGAGTAACATTGATAGAATATCAAATATGATAATTGTAATGATTAAAACATCTCAATAATCTGTTTGTTTTATAGACATGGGGTGATAATATGGGGAAAGCCAGTGAACCACGAATTAAAGATTTCCATGGAGAGGATTTTACAAAAGTAACATTTTCTCCAGATTTATCAAAATTCAAAATGGATTCTTTAGATGATGATATTGTATCTCTTATGTCGCGTCGAGCATATGATGTAGCAGCATCTACAAGAGGCGTGAAAGTTTATCTTAATGGCGTTAGAGTACCTGTGAAGAATTTTAAAGATTATGTCGATTGTTATATTAAAGGAAAAGAAGATGATACTGGTAACCCATTGAAAATAGCTTATGAAGCTTGTGGAGCTCGTTGGGAAGTAGCAGTAACTTTATCTGACAAAGGTTTCCAGCAAATGTCATTTGTAAATAGTATTGCAACGACGAAGGTACATATATTTTTCTTTATTTATTAAAATTTTTCTATACATTTTTTTATATATTTGTAAATATAACATCAACATATAAAATCAAATTTATTATATTATTAATTTAATCAACAGGGTGGCCGTCATGTAGACCATGTTACAGATTTGATAGTAAAACAATTGACAGAAACTTTAAAAAAGAAAAACAAAGCTGGAATAACCATCAAACCATTCCAAATCAAAAATCATTTATGGATTTTTATAAATTGTCTCATCAATAATCCTTCATTTGATTCCCAGACTAAGGAACACATGACTTTACAACAAAAAAGTTTTGGTTCTAAATGTGTATTAACTGATAAATTCATTACAACTGTGAGTATTATGTAATATACTATGAGTATGGTTTTATTTATATAAATTAATAATATTTGTATAATCATTTAATTGATTTATAGGTAATGAAAATTGGCATTGTAGAATCAGTTTTAACATGGGCCAAATTTAAGGCTGATAGCCAACTGCAAAAATTGGGACCTAAATCAAAACAAAGAAAACTTCAAGGTGTTATTCATTAAATTACGTCAATTTCATAATAAATGTATTACAAAAAAGATATTAAAATGTAATTAAATATGATAGTACTAACATATTAAAGTATGAATTATTTTAAGGTATTCCTAAGTTGGAAGATGCTAATGATGCTGGAACAAATAAATCATTAGAATGTACTCTAATATTAACTGAGGGAGATTCAGCTAAAACAATGGCTGTATCAGGAATAGCTGCTGTAGGTAGAGATAAGTATGGCATATTTCCATTAAGAGGTACGTCTAATACTTTATAAAAATTATAAGTTCTATATTATCATTTTTATAATTATTTACATATATTTATCATAGGTAAAATATTGAATGTAAGAGAAGCAACGCATAAGCAAATTTTGGAAAATGCAGAGATCAACAATTTGATAAAAATTCTTGGTCTTCAATATAAAAAGAAGTATGAATCTCGGGATGATCTTAAAACACTTCGTTATGGTAAAATGATGATTATGACTGATCAAGATCAGGTTGGTACATATCTTTTAAAACTCTTATTGCATTCGATAAGCCAAGTAATATGTTTACAGAATGTTATATTATATATATATATATATATATCTTTAGGATGGTTCACATATAAAGGGTCTTTTAATTAATTTTATTCATCACAATTGGCCATCTTTACTAAAACTTAACTTCATTGAAGAATTCATTACACCAATCGTAAAGGCATCAAAAGGAAATCAAGTATTATCATTCTTTTCATTGCCAGAATTTGAAGCATGGAAAAAAGAAACAGAGAATTTTCATACATATAAAATCAAATACTACAAAGGTTTTCATTTTTACATTTTGTATCTTTTTATATTATAAGAAACAATTTATATAGACATTTAAATTATTCTAAATAGGTTTGGGTACTTCTACTGCCAAAGAGGCAAAGGAGTACTTTGAAAATATGACCAGACACAGAATTCGGTTTCGATATGATGGTGATCAAGATGATCAAAATATTATTATGGCATTTAGTAAAAAATGTGTTGATCAACGTAAAGAATGGTTAGTGAATCATATGGACGAAACAAAGAGACGGAAAGAGATTGGTTTAGGTGAACGTTATCTTTATGAGAAAGATACTCGTACAGTATCTTTTTCAGACTTTATAAATGTTGAATTAGTGCTATATAGTAATTATGATAACGTGCGATCTATACCTAGTATGGTGGATGGATTTAAACCTGGACAAAGAAAAGTACTTTTTACATGTTTGAAACGTAATGATAAACGTGAAGTAAAAGTTGCACAGTTAGCTGGTTCAGTTGCGGAACATTCGGCTTATCATCATGGTGAAGTGTCTCTTATGGCTACTATAATCAACTTGGCTCAAAATTTTGTGGGAAGTAACAATATCAACATACTTCAGCCTATTGGTCAGTTTGGTACAAGACTTACAGGAGGTAAAGATGCTGCAAGTGCTCGATATATCTTCACGATGCTTAGGTTTGTATATTTGATCAAAAATTATGTTGATATGTAACATTAAACAAAAATTATAATTTTATTATATTTATATATGTATTTCTACTTATAGTCCACTAGCAAGATTTATATTTCATAAACACGACGATCCACTTCTTGCACATGAATATGATGATAATCAAAAAATTGAGCCAGTATATTACGTTCCTGTAATACCAATGGTATTGGTAAATGGTGCAGATGGTATAGGTACAGGATGGATGACAAAAATTCCAAATTATAATCCTCGTGAAATCATAGAAAACTTATTTCGTATGATGGAGGGTGGAGATCCTAAACCAATGGTAATATTTAAAAATAATAAGTTTGTAAAAATCTATTGACATTCAATCTATAATTTATAATTATGTTTTGTAGATACCATACTACAAGAATTTTACGGGTGTAATTGAAACTTGTGGAGAGTATCGTTATATTTGTAGCGGTGAAATATCTGTAATAGGACCAGACAAAGTAGAAATTACAGAACTTCCAATTGGAATGTGGACACAAACTTACAAAGAGACAGTATTAGAACCTATGTTACATGGCACTGAAAAAACACCTGCAGTTATTACGTAAGTTATATCATATATTGATAAAAATAATATATTGTACAGTATATATATATATGTTGATTTTTACATATTTTTGATTTCTACAGAGATTATAAAGAATATTACACAGATACAACTGTACATTTTATAGTAATATTAAATCGTGATAAATTACTGGAATTAGAAAGAGATGGTCTTCATAAAGCTTTTAAATTGCAATCGACAATGTCTATAACATCTATGGTAAGATATATTAACATTTGTTCTAAGATTTATTGTAAAGAATAAGAGCAAACAACATATATTTTTATTGCAGTGTGCATTTGACGAAAATCGATGTCTTCAGAAATATGAAAGTGTCACTCAAATATTAAAGAATTTTTACAAAATTAGATTGGAAGCGTATCATAAAAGGAAAGATTATTTAGAGGGTATTTTGCAAGCAGAAGCAGGAAAATTATCAAATCAAGCTCGCTTTATTCTAGAAAAATGTGATGGTACCTTGGTAATTGAAAATAAAAAGAAAAAAGATATGATAGCTGAATTAGCAAGACGTAATTACGAATCTGATCCTGTCCTTGCATGGAAATTAACTCAAAATAGAGAAGCAGTCTTGGTAAGTAATCATATAATACATAGTTTATGTATTAAATAAATATCATAAATGCATATGCCTATATTGATCAAATATATTTATTGCTACAAAAGGAAGATGAAGTAAGTCATAAGATAAAAAATCACTTGTATTTATCTGTTGATGTCTTATAATGATATATTACATATCTACATATGGATAATAACTTCAGTTTTTACTAATCTTTAGGAGGAAGTTGCTGAAGAAATAACTGAAGATACACCATCCTCATCAGCTATGATACAAAAAAATAATTTCGATTATCTTTTGGGCATGACTCTTTGGTCCTTGACAAAAGAGAAAAAGGATGATATCCTACGTCAAAGAGATGAAAAAATAGCAGAATTAAAGAGATTGCAAGCTCGTACTCCTATTTCTCTTTGGAAAGAAGATTTGGATAATTTACTAAGCGAATTGAATAAAGTAATTATATGTCATATCATTTAATCGTAACAATTTAGATAGTATTAAAATTATTCTTATATTTATATTTGATTTTTAGGTAGAAGAGAAAGAAAAGAAAGAAGAAAATAAATCACGTCAAAATATCAAAAAACCACCAGCAAAGTTCTACAAACAAGAGGATACTCGTAGAATAGTCCCTGTAATTGATACTGAATTAAAAAAGAAAATAGAAAAGGCAGATATTGTATCAAAGGACAAAAAAGAAGGAATTAAGAGACAGCCAAAAGTAAGTCTTTCTTATTTATTAACAAAATTATATTGATTTTTTTTTTTTTTTTTTTTTTTTTTTTTTTTTTTTTTTTCTTATATTTAATCTTTTATAGATTAAAAAAGAACTAACTGAAGAAAAAGATGAGTTTGATGCTCTCGTGGAATCTAATAAACCTATTGATGAGAAACTCAATATTAAAGTTGAGAAAAAATCTGGTGCTAAAAAAGGTGAAGTGACTTTTTTTATATAATATTAAACTATTACAGAAAGTTATGATTAAATTAAATGCAATATTTTTTGATAATTAGGAATGAAACAGACAACACTGTCATTTAAACCTTCGAAGAAGTCAAAGAAGAAGGATTCAGATTCCGATAGCAACGAATTTGACAGTAATGAAATTGATTTTGATAGTATTTCACCAGTGCGTTCGCCACGAAGAGCAGCTGCATGTATAAAAAAATTATATACTATATTAAAATATATTTTAATATATAATGTTTATTTAACAATCTAGTGTTTATTTTAAAATTGACTTTCTATGTAAATTGCAGCTAAAAGGAATTATGCTCTTAGTAGTGACGAATCGGATGCTGCTAGTGAAAATCTTTATAGTTTGTCATCTGATTCTGAACAAGTGTGAGTATGCATGTTGATTCGAAAATTATATTTAATATGAAATAAATAAAAAAGATAAATTAAATAATTTAATTAACAATATTCAACGTCATAATATTAAAAAATATATCAAAATTATTATAAGACTTAATGATCCAAATTTTTATAACTTTTTTTTTTAGGAGGAAACCGAAACCTCCTACAATAGCACTTAGCGATTCTGATGATGATTTCAAAATAGACAAGAAACCACCGCCACCTAAATGTGAATAAATACATTTTTTATCAATATATTAATCAACTTAAATATTATTTTTAACTATATAAATTATTATGAATTATCTCAATATTCCATCAAGGTTTATTAATTTCTTTATTACAGCGAGTCCAGAGGAACTTTTTGATAGTTTAGTTGGAAATACTCCTGACAAATCACAAAAACCTATTATATCTTCTTCAGGTGAAGATAGTTCTTTGGTAATGTTTACACCACCAAAAAAAGGTAAAATTAATGCGACTTATATTTAAAATATCGTTATATATATATCACACATTTTTAATTTTATTTTCAATATAATATTACTTTAGTTCCATCGAAGAAAAAAGCTGAAAATGGGGGTGCAAAGGCAACGAAGCGTCAATTGAAGAAGAAACTCAAATCTTCAGATTCTGAAAATGATGATAATTCATTAGCGACTAAAACGAAACCTGTATGTATTTTTACAAAATTGTTATACTATTACATAGTACAACAAAATTGTATCATTTTTAAATATTTATTTTTATAGAATAAAAAACGGATGAAAAAATCAGACTCCGAAAGCGAGAATACAGTGGAATCATCGCCTGTAGTACCCATAAGAAAAAATAGTGCACGTAATCGGAAACCAGTTTCTTACGCACTTAAATCGGACGAAGAAAGTGATTCAGATTAATTGTATTAACGTGGTAAATTTCTCAAAAAAGAAAAAAAGAAAGAAAAAAGAAAAAACTGTAAATTACGAAGACTGCCTATATAAATTAAGGGAGAGAGAAAAGGTAGATCTGAATTGGCATGGAGGCCAAGTTTTAGTATTTTTGTGGTTTCTTACGTCTTTGGAAATGTCTAAGAAGGCACAGTTGCAATGAATATTGTAATTATAATTAATTGTATGTGGGCATAGAGTAAGAGAACACCATGTTCAAAATCATTTTAAACTGATTTCAAAGTTTTATCCAATGGACGACTATGTGCAAAACAAAGACAACAGTATACTCTAAGCTCATTACACAGACGTATAGGTAATTAAAAACTTTAGATTTAATATTAAATTAACATTGTATAACTCATTGAAATGTTGTAAGAAAACACGGCGCACAATCCATTATGTCATGTGTATGTAATATTCATTTATGATATACAAAACAAACTAAATAGATAATGAATCTTTTATTTTTCATTATTGTATCTTTTAATTTTGCTTCTCCTTATAAAAGTAATAGAGATTATTTGATAAGGATGACGTTCTTACACACATGACATTATCGAGTAAGATTACTCCTATATAATTAATGCGCCATACATGTAATAAAATATATGGACATTTTCATATTTCCATTTTTATTACTTTCGTCACACACTATCGTAAAAATGCAAAGAGCTATTATTAAAATTTTTTCAATCTCTTAATTCTTTTTTGGAAAAACTTTCGAAAATTTCGCACAATTTGCGAATATTTTATTCTACACCTTAAAAATTTTACTTTAATAAAAAGTTCTTCATTATTTTAAACGATAATATTGTCATTACCTACTTGTACATAGTAGCTTCCTGTTATCAAATGAAGATCCCATTCTTCCATATCTTGTGGATACTGCACTGCTATAAAATTCCTTTTTACTCCTAAAATTTATCCCTTTACGATTATCTTCATTCTGTTTCTTTCTAAAAAATATATTAATTTCTTAACATTGAAGTATGAATTAAAATATCAAAGAATTGCATACAAATAACAAAGATAGGGATTTGAAAGATTTTAATGACAAATAAAAAGTGTGCGAGTAATCTCTAACTAGATATAGAGCAATAAATATTGTTTAACTATAAAAAAAAATTCAATTTTTGTCTCTTAAAAAGAATTCCGGTATTTTAAAATATATATATGTGAGGTGTATGTTCTCTGTTTTCTTTTTTCAATAAAATAGGGTGTATATATATATATTCTGATACAAGTATTGTATGTAATCAATAAGTTTACTAACTTTAAATTATACACAAATACGTAATTTTATTGCTATAACGTTTCATACACCATCCTCGACACAATTCCTGTTGGTAATTATGAGAAAGATCATGACTATGCTAACACGTAAGGGCGATAAAAAATATCCGATGTTATTTATATTGCGATGGCTGTCGTGTCATTTACGATAATAATACTTTACCCGACTGTACTCGAATTACAATTTTGCTCTATGAAATTAATACTATCTTGTAGTTCACTCCACAAAAAAAGATCATATATTCTAATTCGTTTATGTGTGTATATTTTAAATTATTAGTAAAAAAAACGTCTCGGATTTTTTTATATATATATAACTTTTCTCCAATACACGAATGCACGCGTTATTTATTAATTTATTATCCGTTGTTAAAGTTCTTCGATATATACAAATGCAAAATTGTTCTTTCCGCAGAACATAAACGCTACCTCTGATATTGATTTGAATAAATGCATATTAATGGCTTTTGTAAAAGATGTAAAGTAAATTGCTCATTTAATCCTCTTTTCTCGATACAAGTTACCGGATCAAATTTGCAAAAGTATATGTTTACTTAATGGATTTTTTTTTTTTTAAGAATAATTTATGATTTCCACTTGCTTAGTTTTATTTGCAAAAAAAAGAAAAAGCGAATATTTTTGTCATCTAAAAAAGGCTTTCCGATATTCTTCAAGAACAGAAAATCTTTATATTCAATGAAGAAATAAAAATATGTAATACATGATTTAATGCGACAGAGAGGCTGAATTCAAAGTCAATATTTATACGAATATATTGATTATTTTTGATTTCTTAATAATATCTAATAATACATATTTATCATTAATCTCTAATAAAGTGCATATTTTATAAAGAATGAATAAATTGTTTAAAAAGAATCAATTTATTTGAATAAATATTAGCTTTAAAAAGTATTAAAAAATATAAATAAGAAATCTCTGAGGCAATTTTGTAACTTAGTCTTAATGAAAAGCCATTTTTAGCGTGTTTGAGAAAAAGAAATAATAAGTATGCGTTTTTCTTGAATAATAGGATTAGTTATTAAAGAAGAGTGTAGGAGAAAGGAAAGGGAAATAGTTGATTGGCTTTTAAAATATTAAGCGATGGATCTAGTAGCAGACTCTGTTCAGACTTGTAATGTATTCTCCTCTGACCATACTTTGCCAATCACGTTGGTATTGTGTCATCAATACCGTGCCCACATTGTACCAACAACTTACAACATTTTAACAACTTCTTTCTATTACTCCCCAAAGCTGCAGTTTGTCGACAGACACGACTATAATACAAAGCAAGGGCACTTGATAAAATAACTTAGTCTTCTATTTCATAATTATCTCTATATAACGTACATATATAAAACAAATTATGAGTAAAGAAATAATGATCAGGTCGGTACAATATTACGATTCTTACCTTACAAATTTTAATGCCCGATAAATACGAATTGATTTAGCACGGAGATGGCCGCAATAATATGTTGATGTGTCCACGATTAGAAAGGAAAAACACGTTTTTTAACCGCGAGTTAGAAAATTCTCAATTTAAAATATATTTATGAACGGGAGGTGAAGGGAGGGGGTGCAAGTGGTGGACCGTGATCCTATACGATTTTTTTTGTTTTTATACTTTGGGAGCATCGCCACTCTTTCCATTTAATTCTCAAACTAATCGTTCCAGTATAGGTAAAGCCCACTCGTTTCAGAATAGGAACAACCAACCAAATCTCCTCGTGTTTATGTATGTTAATTGTTATTAGTCATGATATAAGTAATAATGTTAATATTTGAATAAAGTAACATGATGTGTAGTCAAGTATTCATGGAATACCTGACTGCACGGAGGTCATGCGAGGATAGAGCCACCACAGTTGTCTTCCCACTGTCAATGCTGTCCTTTTTCTTTACACCATATATATATATTATATCGGATTTATTAGTATATATATATATAGTATAAATATATACACGCACGCTAGATTTAACAATCTTTCATCACACTCATTCACGCATACGTAACTTCAGAAGAGAGGAACGTCTCCGCAAGAGCACAGTCTCTTACTCTTTTGACGCGCTGCATTTTTATCATTCGTTGCCCTCTGTTTTCTTTTTTTTTTCCCCTTTCTCTTTCCTTTTTCACCGAGTAAATCACTTCCACTGGATTCCATCATCTTATATCCTTTTCGCTTACTCTCCTCTTTAGTTTAAACTTCACTTTTTAATTCACAATGACTTATCACATGTTTATCCGTTTCCTTCCATTCTTTTAAACACTATTATCAAGTCAGCCCACTGTTTTGATACAAGGAACGATAATACAATTGAATATTTACGAACACAACATTTTTGTTATGCTGAATAATGTAGCGTGGCTTGTAGAAAGACGCAAGCTTCTGGACTTGCGACGACCAGTCTCGCATCTCTCTTGCAATGTCCTATGAGACGACCTGTAAGTATAGTTGTGGCGGTATGGTGGTGGTGGTGGTGTGGTGGTAGTAATGATGGTAGTAGTGGTGATGGTAGTGGTAATGGTGGTGATGACGGTGAAAGTGGTGGTAGTGATGGTGATAGTATCCGGTTTAGTATTTACAATTGGTTATAGCGATCGTTATTTTCCTAAGATGAGATGGTGCGCAGTTCAGTGCTCAAGATTTGGCATGTAATAGCATATCGAAGATATTCGTCTTTAGTCCATTTCCACTACGAACTGCTCGACGCGTTCATACCACTAAACATGCCAACAGTAAAGGAGCTCTGCTGCTGTTGCTGAATTTGTTGTTGTTGCTGCTGTTGCTGACTGTTCGCTTGACGGCCATGTTTTGGCACAGGAGGTTGCAGGTATTCGTGTCTAGCTAGTGTCAGTACATCTATACGTTCTTCTTTCCTATACGCTAGGCAGCTTCTTATGAAACTCTGTAACACAATCCCAATAAAATACTGATCTCTATGATGAAAAAAACAATATCTCTTTCAAGTATTATTCGATCAATCCCTACCTTTGCTTCGTTGCTAACGGTTGGTTTATTCGCAAACTGAACTTCAGTCGCCTTCAGTATGGTATTTTCTTCTAAAATTGTAGCTTGCGATTGGTTGTGTCCAAATGGCTGTGAAATATTAAATATAAACATCGTTTTTACTAACAATATTACTATTTGACGATAATGGATTTGATTTGAATTATTAATTTAAATTACCTTTTTACCATAAAGGCATTGGTAGAATATCACCCCCACGCTCCATACATCAACTTTTGATGATATTTTGGGAGGATTTTTTCCAATGACAAAACATTCGGGCGGAAGGTACCTAATAAATCAATTTTACATTGGATAAACAAACATTTGAAGTATTTATTTTGATAAGAAAATAATGAACAAAAATACGTACCAATAAGTACCAGCACCCTGGGATGTAAGGTCCATACCATGATCAGGATTGTAATTTTCTTCATCCATAACTTTACTCAATCCAAAGTCAGTAATTTTTATTTCTCCACAGACATTACCTTCTGTGAGTAATATATTACCTATAAAAAAGATAATATATAAAATACATTATTTTAATGTTTTAATACTATAAAATGGAATGCTTTAATTCGCACAAACCTGGCTTTAGATCGTAATGTATGACCGGTGGTTTTATTTCATTAAGATATTTTAATGCCGATACTACTTGCATGACGATCGACCTTGCCTCCCTTTCTGGTATAGTTTTATGCTATCAAAGGAAAAATATAACTTTTCTTAATCCGATCCATTATAAAAATAAAAAAAATCAAAACAAAAGAAAGTACAAAAAAGAAAATACTATGTGTACCTGTTTAAGGTAAAAATCTAAATCATGTCCATCGCAATATTCCAAGACAGTACAAAAGGAATTGGCATCAATTTCAAACACATCGTACAATTTTACAACACGTGGATGATCAAGAGCTTTATGTATGTTATATTCCCGTAATGCGTGCCTATTTTAGTAAAGAATATGTTAAATATGTTATGTATATTATAAATGAGGATAATATAATAAATAAATATATATATTATATTATATTATATTATATTATATTATATTATTTGTAGTTAATGACATTCGATTTTTTACGTACTTTATATAATTAGCCTTTTTATCTTCTTTCCAGTCTTTATTTAATTGATGCACCTTACAAGCGACATACCGTTGCTCTTTTAAGTCAAATGCCTACGTTAAGAAAGTAATAAAATGTATGAAATAAAAGAAGATGAAAATGGAGCATAAAATTCTTGAAAAAATATATATCAAAATTATGTTTAATACCTTATGCACTTCACTGAAGCCACCCTTTCCCAATAACATTAGTAAAAGGTAACGTTCATTCAATACAGGATGAGAATTGAATCGCGATTGGTCCTCATTATGAATACGCTTCAACTCTCTGATGTGTAAATTTCGTTCCCTTTCTAATTTTTCCATTTCTAATTGCAAATCTGCGTCTTCTTTCTTCAACGCACTTTGCCGCAACTAAAAATTATATTGATCCATATTTATTGTTGTTTATTCTCAAAGAAATATATATATATATAACTAAATAAATACCTTGAGTATTTCATCGGCTTCATAATACTCTTGCCACGTATAAGAACCAGGTACAGCATCTGGTTTTAAGAATGTAGCTTCAGTTCCATTATGCAAAGAAGGTTGTGGCTGACTACGCTTCCTACTTGTTTCACTATTGGATGGCCTCTTTTTAAGCAACAATTTCTTCTGTCTATCAATCTCTTCTCGCTCGGTTGCAATTTCTTCTTGTCTTCGAGCTAATTCTTGAAATGCATAACCATCCGTCCAATTTTCTTGAAACGTCGCACCTACCCTCTGTGTCACAAATTGTCCCAACCTCAGTCTATTTTGCATACACTTTTGCCTAGCCTCCTTTTTTTCTATGTTTGATTTTTCTTTTAATAACTTCTTTACAACGTCTATACACTTATTTATATGGGATTTGTGCTGCTCAATAATTTTTTGTTGATTAGCCATTTGATGCCTAAGTTCATCTGTCGTCTGTAAAAAGAATACGTATATATATGTTGACATAATTAATATTGAAATAAATATCAAGAACAGTCATTTTCATTGCACATATTGCAATGGCATAAACTTTTTACTTACTCTATTTAATTCATCAATTTTGTTATTACGTAGTTCTAAATCCGAAGAGGCTTGAGTTTCAAATTCCTGTATCCTCTGGCAAGTTAGTTCTGTCTGGAATATATAATTTACATATTTTATAATAAATACAAATAATTAACTGTAACATCTGATACATTTGTCAGCATTGATTAGAAACACCAGATACCTTGCTGCACCCAGATAGAGCAAAAAACATGTAACAAATAAAAAGAAACAAATCTATATTTCTTTTGTTTATATCGTTAGGAACTCAAAAAGATGATTCAAAGAATTATTTTAGCAAAATTTATAGAATAAAATATAAAAAATATCAATATGTTAGTTATTTGAAATAAATGTAGAGCAAAACCCAAAGATATTAATATAACAAAATTACAGGCAGCAAGGAAAACACCTAAAATGTATGCGTATGTTAAATAGTAGACAAATACTAATTATTACAAAAAAATTTGAATTTAATCATAGCCCTCTCTATATAATAATAAAATTGTACCCATCAGAAATCAAGCATACAAAAATTAAATGATCTATTAAAATGTAAACATACAGGAATGCCAAGATAAAAAACATACACCCCTATTAACAAATTTACAATGAAAATGACGACTGAATATGAAATAACTTTGACCAATTAAATGCAAAATAAGAACTTTGTTGGATTAAGGAGCGACATTACAAGGTAGCCTGCATTTGTATGATAACAAATGGATACAGTGCTACAGTCTGATTAAAAATTCGTACAAGTTATTGCGAACATTCGACAAGAAACATCCTTTTTATGCTTACACATCATTTTTACACATGATACTATAAATAATACATACAATGATTTTGTATAAATGTTTTTTAATAAGTATTAATAGTAAACTGATCTTATTAAAAAAACTACAAAAAAGACCCAATGAGTACGATGATGATAGCATTTTTAAATCATTTTTTCATTGGAACTACTAACATCATCATAATCATTATTAATAATAAATTTTGTTATTAATCACCTTTGCCAATTCATTTATATTTGTGTCTTATTAATATCATTAATACCTCGTAATACATTTAATAGAGCATTTAAGAAATCTCAAGTAGAGGCATCATGTTAACAAAGTGTTTTACCAATATCACTATTAATTACAGAAACATTGTAACAAACATATAATTATATTAAGGAATTCTAAGGAATACATTAATAGGGCTTTTCTTATAAAATGCTCGCAAGTATTACCGAATTTTGCTTACATTTGGGGTGTTAGTCTTCGCTTGCCTGACCTGGCTTGTCCTACTGAGGTTGGTAGGCCTTACCTGCACCTGCTTGCTGACCATCGAGCCTGCAGGTTGCGTCGAAGACGGTGGTGGAAGAGGTGGAGGTTGAGGATGAGGCCTTGGTGGTTGCATCAAGGACGAAAATTCCGCCACCGAGGAATTAGGCGTCGTTACTTGAGGTGAAAAAGGTTGTTGAGGCGATGGAGGATACTATTGAAA
Organism: Vespa crabro; assembly: GCF_910589235.1. Taxonomy (NCBI): domain Eukaryota; kingdom Metazoa; phylum Arthropoda; class Insecta; order Hymenoptera; family Vespidae; genus Vespa; species Vespa crabro. The sequence continues at coordinate 6,496,884 of NC_060965.1, forward strand.
TGAAAATTTACAGTATATGATAAATTTCAATAAAACAGAGTTAACAATATCATGTTATTTATATTATGTTACTTCAGCATTAGAAATAAAGCAATAAAAACAGAGATATATTTGAAATGTATTGAACGATAATTACCATAGGATATCCCTGCTGAGGAGAAGGACTTTTAGCTCCTCCGTGTCGAATAGGACTATTACCAAGATGGTGCTTTGAAAAATATTCGTTGATTTTTTTGTTGTCTAAAGCAGCAACAGACCTAGTTCCTTTGCTACCCACCGGCCCTCCTGGAACCCCCCCACCACCATCATCAGCTTTACGTTTTCTTTTCCTTTCAGAAGGAGTTCTTGGTATTTTTTCTGGAGTATTTGGATCTACCTCCTTATCACTATGCGAAGAGCCTACAATGAATTACAAATTTATCCACAAAATGAAATTTTGTGATCAAAGTTGATATATATCATCATACTTTGAAAAGATAAGAAATCGCTGTGATATAAATAATAAATCTCTCATTGGATTCGAATACTTTAACATTTCTAAGAGATATTTCTAGTTAAAAATAAGAAGATATTATGACAAGTATAATTTGTCAATCAGAGAAAACAAACCACTCAAGAACATATAGATCAAGACAACATTTACTTAAAGTCACTAAGAGATTCTTTGAAAGTAAAAATCATTAGACTTACCGGTACTCATGTTCGAGTCTTGACTATGAACCGACTGACCAGAGTTTACGGTTGATTGGGGTGCCATCTGAATTTGTGACCCAGCAGACATCTGAAAGAAGACAAAGAATATTAATAAAATCCTTCTTAATGGTCAAAATAAGAACGATTTACAAAGATACACGATAACGAACCAACTGATCGGACGGAAAAATTCGGCAAAACGATGACGCGAGGAATGTAATAAAAAGGAGATAGCACGGCACTACTATCCGATCGAGTTTCACTACCGCATCATGGAAAAGATGCGGAAAAGCCTGACATTACCGCCCGAGAATTAACGTCAAAGTGAAGGAACGGTACGGCGGCCGGAACAGAGACGAAACGTAGAAGATGTACGAAAAATGAGTATTTTAAAGAGGGTTACACTTTGTGTAGTTGGCACTAGCGTGCTGTCTATCGGCCAACGCAATTCGCATGTTGTTAAAAGACACAATTTACCGAGGGGAATAAACCTGGAAGGACAGAATCATGCAGAAAAAGAGGAGGGAGTAAAGGAACGACATTGTGCGAGAGAGAAGGAACACGCGCACTGGACAGAAGGGGAGCGAGTGCAAGAGACGAAGTGGAGAGCAAATATGATGGAAAGAGAGAGAGAAAGAGAGAGAGATATATAGAGAAACGAAAAGTGGGAGAGAAAATGAGAGAAGGATAGATAGATAAATGGATAGATATGAGAGTAAGAGAAAGAAAGAAAAAGAGAGTGACACCTTCCAAGGCAGCCTATGGTGGAGTCCCATAGTCGTGCTCTCGGTTTGCGCGGATCGGCAGTATGTCAAACATAGGCACACTTTCGCGCACGATTCCTACGTAAAAGTCAATAGCACCGTGCGAGCAAAATGTGCGATATACGCTCGGAGCTAGAGGAATCACGACAAAATGGAGGACTATAGAAGAGGAGAGCAGGCGGGCGGGCGGGAGGGAGAGAGAGAGAGAGGAAGGGAGAGAGAGAGAGAGGAAGGGAGGGAGGGAGGGAGGGAGGACGGACGGACGGACGGAAGGGCAAAGGGGAAGGGAGGAGAGGGTTCTCTCTCAACAGCAGGGAAGGCACCGGCGACGAAACGAGAAGAGACCAGAGTAGGAACGAGGGGAAGAGAAGGAGGAACTCAAGCGATAGACTCGGGGTGGGGAGATTTCGAGTTCGGAGGGAACGAGGAGGTAAGGAGAGGAGGGGATGAGAGGTAAGAACTCGATGGCGGAGGAGTGGTTGCGTCGTCGTCGTCGTCGTCGTCGGTCGGATCGGGAAGCAGCAGCAGCAGCAGCAGCAGACAGAACCAACGCACCACGAGGGGGCAGTTTCACTACAAGTTCGCTTCCGAATTCTCCTTCGAGGAGCAAATACTGAGATATATATATTGTATATACATAGCACACATACATATATATATCTTGTTATTATAGCCAGGTTTCTTTTCTTTATCGTACGCGTCTACAAATTGAGGGAAGGAGGGAAGGAGGAGAAGGGAAAGAGAAAGAGAAGGAGGAGGAAGAAGGCAAAACTATTCACGTCATACGGCCGATGACGTCGGTAAGACGATAAATTACGCGCAGCGATTCTCTTCTTCTTATTATTATTATTGTTGTTATTATTATTTTATTATTATTATTTTATTATTATTCTTATTATTACTATTATTATTATTATCATTATCATTATCATCATCATCATCATCATCATCATCATCGGGGACCGGCGTGTCAGCCACGTTTACTCCCGTGCGCGGTTAAGAACCCGGATTAATGGTAAGTCCTCATGGACGCGGTCACGCGTTTGCGCGTTTGCCAGGCGGAACGCACACGTTCGAATTCCACGCTCTCTGCCACCATCGCGTATACATACATATATACATCATACACACACATACACTCGTACGTACATACATCCATAGCATGCACACGCACACATATGCGCGCACGCTCTATAACTCAGAATTAAAGGCATTGCTGCTCTGGTGCTAACGTCGATGCCATCTCGGTTCGATAAAAAAAAAATATATATATATAATATATAGAAAAAACAAGAAAGAAAAAAAGATGGACGTGCTTGTTTGCTTGTCCATCTGTCCTGTCTATCTATCGATGTGTCTTCTCTTTACAATGTATATGTCGTAACTCGAGATAAAAGGGACTTCGAGATACTAATCGAAAACATTCGATTTACGATTATCGAAGAAATCTCGTTGATACGTTTCAACTATCATCATGTTTAACGCAATGTATATACGAAGTGACACACAATCGTCAATCTTATTAATAAATAAGAGAAGTAATATAATGATGGCATTTTTTTATTTTTTATTTTTTTTTATTTTTGTACTGAAGTTAGCCGCGAAATAAAATTGAATATTCTTTAACAATTTTCATATATGTATTTCATAAAATTACGATCCCTTAACGATGACAACATTTTTAATAGAGTGAGAGAGAGAGAGAGTATAAATCCTTCGTGTAACTTCGGTGCCTTCGTCGTTAATACACCACTCCTACGATCGATAGAGGACACGCACTCAACGTCTACGCCATTTGAATATTTTAAAGCGAACCTCTCGCATTTTTAAAATGCGAATATAGACGACGACGACACCGGCTTGCTGGTCGTCATTTTGAAATATCCTACACTCCCCAGTAATAATATTGGCCAGTTTACATCTATCAATTTTCGTAAGACGAAGGGTAATATAGAGGAACATGCTGGACATGAAGATGACAAAATTTCCATGTGAAAAAGTATGTTAAAGGGACGATCATCTCTGTTCGTGCCTATTTCGTTAAAAATAAAGATCTATTATCGACATAAAATAAGTGCGAGAGAGAGAGAGAGAGAGAGAGAGAGAGAGAGAGAGAGAGAGAGACGCGACGAAGGAACGAAAAAAAATTTTTTAAATTAAATATAAAAAGAAGAAAGAAAAAATGAGGGATATTAAATAAAAAAGAAAGGACATCGAGACACATAAAAAAAAATCAACTTCGAAGCCGGCTCTGAAGTATCGCGATACTTACGTACGAAATGAGCCCTGAACAAAGGAGGAAATTATTCGCGTCTCATCTTGAAACAATTGTTCGCCTTTTCGCGAAGAAGGTAAAACGGATGAAAGGAGGAACTGCTACCGGGATGTTTACCGAGTATCGACGCCGAGCCACTGTAACAGAGAGCGTATGTAGAGAGAAAGAGAGCGAGTAAGATAGAAACAGAAGAGAGAGGTAGGGCTAGAGGTAGAGGGAAGGCGGGAGAGAGGAGAGAGAAAAGAGAGAGAGAGAGAAGAGAAAAGAGAGAGAGAGGTGGTGAAGGAGAGGAAGAGCAAGAGAATCTCGAAGCAGCAGGGTTCGAAATCCGTCGTCCTATCACACGAACGCATCCGATTCACTGAGAAAAGCGACTCGACGAATCACAGATCGCAGTATGCGGCCAGGCATTGGCAACGCGAGCGAGAGGATTCCGCGGTGTCGGACCTTTCGGCGATGCGACTACGCGCTGGAGTGTATGAACCGTGCTGATCTAACCTAACGTTCATGTCGCATACACACGACTAAGAAAGAAGCTTTAGGGCGAATGCCGAGAGCAAATAAATAAAGAAAGAAAGAGAAAGGAGAAAAAGAGAGAGAAAGAGAGAGAGAAAGAAGGATAGAACTTAGAGGCACGAGTATGTGCGTGCGTGTGTGCGTGCATCCGTTAAGTACGTACGACATGTAAAAGAAAATGGAAATAAAATGAAAAATGAAAAAGAAGGAAAGAATCGGTAAGAAAAATATATACGAGGATGCGTTTAGAAAAGAAGAAAAATTATTACCTGCAAGTTTCTTCTTTCTGCGAAAAGATATAAAGAAAAAGGGAAGGGGAGGGAGAGAGAGAGAAATAGAGAGGGAGGGAGAGAGAAAGAGGGAAGAGTAGAGGAGAGTGGGAGAGAGCCGCTGCTCACGTGCTACGGGACGCCTTACGACGAGGAATCTCGTGCGCAGAGGAGTAGGTAGACACACAGAGGAGATGTGTTCTCGTTCCGCTCGTTTGCCGAATACGCACCGAGAGGATGATCCGTGTGTCTGAGAGAACAGGAAACTTCCTTATCGATGGATCAGCGACCGTGCCCGGAACTGGGCTAGAGGGCCGGGTATCGTCCCTCTCTCGGGCAGCGGAGGAGAGAAGCAGCCGGCTGCTGTCTATGCTTCTTCCTCTCCACCCACCCCGCCACGTCGTTCGTCGTTCGTTCGCTCGCTCGCTCGTGTTCGTACTCGTGCGCGCGTTCCGTGTTCGCAAGTTGGCTTGAAACAGCGTATATACTACGGCGACAGTACTCCCGGCGAGTCGTTCTCGTTGTTGTCGTCGACGACAACGACGACGACGACAATGACGATGATGATTGCACGAAAATTTTTCTGTAGCGCGATTTCTTCCTCTTTTTCCCCTTTTTCCCCTTTTTCCTTACCGATTTTTCTTCTTTCTCCTTTTCGTTTTCGACAATAATAACGATCACAACAACAACAACAACAATAACAATAACGATAACGATAATAATAACAATAAGAACGACGACGACGACGACGAAGACGATGACGACGACGATAATGAAGATGATGATGATAATGATGATGATTCGACAGTCCTACTACGTTAGCCATAACCGCCGTCAAGCCATCGTCATTTCTTTCTTTCTTTCTGTTTCTCTCTTTCTCTCTCTTCCTCTCTCTTTCTCTATCTCTCCTTTTCCTTCACCGACGAGAAAAAATAAATCAGACGAATTTGACTCTCACTTCGTTTTGTTCTTTCTCGAGCTTTTTAATCTCATGAAATTGACGCAGTACGATTGACACACTGCTCTTTGATGAGTAACGACGCGACGATGACAACAACGAAGACAAGAGGAAGAACACCGACAACTACTACTACTATTATTACTACTAGTACTACTACTACTACCACCACGACGATGACGACAACAGAAGCAGCAGCAGTAGTAGCACAGAGTGCCGTCAATGGCCACGATAAACAGCATTACGCGTACGTTTTCACGAGCCAAAAATTCCGGCGTGTGGACTCGTCTAATCGAAACGGAACTGGAACTGTCCGACCACCGTACCGTTCACAACTACTACTACCTAGCTGGAAGTTTCTCTCTCTCTCTCTCACTATTCCTCTGTTTCTCCCTTCCACCCCCTTTTCTCTCTCTCCCCCGCGCTACAGCAAATGAGCAACGAGCGAGATTCCGAGATGCGGCAAAAGGTGCAACCACTTCACCTCCCCGCGGCACCGCGCTACCGCCCCGCGATCACAACAGAGAGACGAACGGAGACGGCGAAAGGGGGGGAAGGAGGATCGACGATGGAGAGGGTGGAGCGGGCGAAGCGACGAAGCTTGGCGAGCACGGACCCAGAGGAAAAGGGGGGAGGGAGGGGTGGGAGGGGAGGGAAGGAGAGACTCACTCGACGACGGAGTAAGACCGAAAGAAACGCCGCGTGACTGACGGAGAGAAGAGATTTTGCGCTAAAGAGAGAGAGAGAGAGAGAGAGAGAGAGAGAGAGAGAGGATAGAGAGGGAAAGAGAGAAGGCATATGAGACATTCCTTCGGTGAACGGATCGACCGAGTGTGAGTGCAAGCGAGCCAGTAAAATCGATGTGGCCAAGTGTGGCTGTATGTACCGGCGCGTCGTGCAAAAGGGTGCCGTTGTACCGCGATACGTTGTACGTGATACGCGCTTCGCTGCCCGGCTCTCGTCTTGCGCCTATCACGCGTCGACCTCTTCCCCTTCCACTTTACACATATTCTCTCTCTTTCGTTCGCTCGTTCGCTCACTAGAGTTGTCTTTTTCTTCAACTTCCGATCAAATGTATGTCTCCGTTGATTATCAACTATCATGGCTCTTTTACGAACAAAATATACTATTGATTACCGACCATCGTTATAATATGCCGTTACAAAGATTTTATTTAATTAATTCATTTTTTTTTATATCATCGATTGTCTTATTGTTATAAAATAACGTGAAATGTTTTATATTTAGAATATATTTATAATCAAAAATATAAATAATAATCATAATATAGTAGGTCTTTATTTAATCGAATGACGTAATTCCATTTCTAAAGTAAAATCGTTTAATACGTATAGAGAAGCGTTCGTCGTGTCGTCTGTCGTCGTCATTCGTGACGTAGCGAGGGATTAAAACGGTCAACGGCTACATTCCGTGCCACAAGTGTCAGGTGTAAATTCACCTTTAAGACTCGAGCGCCCTCGCGACGCGATGCGATGGCCGTCGTGTGGTGACGGCCCTGTGCACTACGTCTACCGTCGTCGCGTGTCGTGCCGTGCAAGCGCGTATTAGAGGAGACTACCGGTGGTAGGCAATCGTGGTGGGGATGATTCCGGACGAGCTGCGACCAGCCGTACGTTCGGGAGAACGAGCATAGCTTGTTGGACCGCCGAGTCGGTCGGATCGTTCCATTCAAGATAATTCTTACGTGATTTCGATTCCTACTTCTTTTCTATTTTTTTCTTTTTCTTTTCAAATTCGAATATTTTAACCTGATAAAATTGTAGACATCAAAATAAAAAAGAAGAAATGTAATAAAATTGAATTTGTTTGCTGCAATTCTTGAACAAAGATGATCTAATCGATCCTTTTTGATTTTTACGAATAATGTAAAATCGTAGTTTACGTTTTATAATTCGACCATTGATTTTATGTGTGTCATCAATTGTTAAGTCAAATTTTACAAAAAAAAAAAAAAAAAAAGAAAAAGAAAGAATTTCATGAAGTGTACTACTAACAAATGTGTGTGTGTATATTTGTGAGAGAGAGACAGGGAGAGAGAGAAAGAGATAAAAATACAGTGTATAATATTTTAAATCAACTAATTCGACAGTGTTAGAAAAAAGAGTTCAATCATTGTATTAAATATCAAGATATCATAACAGTGTATCCGCGAGTGTTTAAACAAAATTTTCAAAAGAATTCGATAAATTGTGTTTCTAGGTCAATCGTTTGGTAGACCATAACGGACAAGAGAGAAAAAACTCGTATGGGTGTAAGAAAAGATTATTAATAAAATTCCCCTAAAACAATTAAGAAAAAGAAAAAAATTGTTTCAAAAAGGTGCGCGTGTCCCCTTTAAAACCTGTCCTAAAATATAAAAAACAAAACAAAAAGAAAAAAGAATTCCATTCAAAATTCGAAAAGAGAATCGTGTTAAAAGTGTTAAGTTAATGAAAAAAGCATACTCCGGAGTACTAAGAAGATAAAGAAGTCTAGTGTGAATGTGTTTCTCTCTCTCTCTCTCATTGCCGGTTGTGAGAGCCGGCTCCTAGACCTTGCAATGCCATTCGATCGTAGAAAAGACAGCGGAGGAGGTGGCAATGTGGTTGACGGTGTGGAAGAGAAGAAAAAAAATCACACATACACGTCTAGGTTGCGTCGGCAACAGAGCAGTAGAGAAGAGAACGCAAGATCGTTCCTGGGGCTGGCTGGCTGGCTGGTTGGTTGGTTGGTTGGTTGGTTGGTGTGCGGCTTAGTTATTCCCTCTCTCTCACCCTTTCCAGTGAGTGTGTGTTCGTATGTATGCGCGAGCGAGCGCTCGCGCTCTCGTTCGAGGAGAAGCTTCCTCCACCACCAAGAAGCAGCAATAGGTCGCACACTCATTAGCCCAGTCGCGCGCGATTTCCCCCACTCTCGTAGTGCCGGCGGCCGACCAGCTGATCGGCCACGCGGCGTTGCCTCGTTGTTTCGACTTGCGCCGTGACTCGCCACGCGGTTTTCTGTGTATACGACGCTCGCTTGCTGTGCGCGCACGTTCGCGCCCTATTCTCAGGAGAGAGAGAGGTTAGATATATGCTTCGTCGGGTCGGCACTGTGCAAGGACGAACGCTCCACACTCTTCTACTCTCTCTCTCTCTCTTTCTCTCTTCTCTCTCTCTCTTTTTCTTTCTGTTACACCGGTAAAACTGTCTTGTCTAAAACACACTTTAAACGTCGCAGCGGCAACATTTTATCATCCCATGGGAGAATTGACACACGTTCATTTATTATCTTTTGATATAATACATACTGTCTATAAATATTGTAAAACCTCGTCGTGCTAGGAAATTCTAATTGAACGGATTAACGATAAACATTGTACGACGTGATAATAATTTTATCTTGCTAGATTCAAATCAATTATATATTTGTTTCTAAATAAAAAATAAATTTTAAACTATATTTTACGATAAGGAAAAAAAAAACGCGTCCGAGTCGATACCCTTTTTAATATTTCGACAAAACAATCTTAAATTTGGTTTTCTTTTGAAATCGTGATTTCCGTTCTTGTCGAATCGTCGAGATTATTATTAACGATCACGTTCCGATGACACACTTTTCCTGTTATATGGCATATCTCTCGGTAGTCGAACCGTTACAATGCAACTCGACGACGGCGCACGATACTTGGCTCTCAGCCTGAAGCTAACTATAAAAGAAAGAAGTTGTTTCGACCGGCAAGATGGGGAACACTGCTGGCAACCTTGGGACGCTGATTGATCGTATATACGTAGAGGATCTTCCCCTCTTACGACGGATGCGCCACACACTATTCGTGTTTAATTTAACTTAAAATCATCTTAAAGCCGTCCCAAATAACTAACCATGAGTCATCATACCTATATTTGAAGCGTCATATACCTGAGCCGGCCATTGCTTTTCGACGAGACATAATGAAAGAAACTTTTAACTGTTAGATTCCTCCTCTTAATAAACCAACAAGTATAATATACCACAGAATAATACACGCAAGGAAGAACACAGATAATACGCTTATAAAAATAACGCTTTCTAATCGTTCACGTTTGATAACTCACATTCCTTTCTCGACTATTATTATCAATGGAAAATTTCGAAAGAGTTACACATCTCTTGTACACAATTTCTTATATTTAAATTTCGCGCCAGTTCTTTTTATTTTAGCGGCTTAATAAAGAGAAAAGTATCATTACCGATTGAAAAACCTTTATCCGATAAAAATGTGTACGTCCGTCGAGAGAAGAATAATAATAATCCGTAAAAAAAAGCGCACAATGTGATTCCGTTTATTTTTTTTTTTTGTTTCTCTTCCTTCCCCTATCCCCTTTCTTATGAGATTGAAACGAATTGAAAATAAGGCAAACTAAGCACGATCGCACGATGAAAATGCCTTATTGTGAAAGTTACGACATAACCGCACGTACTAGTTCGCAGGTCAACAGCACGTGATACTACGATGTCTCACCCCTTCCCCTCCCCCTCCTCTCTCTTTCTCTCTCTCTTCGTCTTTCTCTTGTCGACCGTGTTTCATCTCACACTACACAACACGGTAATAGAGGAGACAGGAGATATACATGCGTATAAGCTTGCTTTGCTGTCGTTCGTTGCACTATTTCTGTGTATGTGTACGTGTGTATATATGCTGTGTGTGACTGACGCGGCGAACGAACGAACGAACGAACGAACGAACGAACGAACAAACGAAAGAACGAACGAACGAGTAAGCAAGCGCGCCTACGAGATTAGACTTTCTATGGTTAAACGGAATACATCGTTGGGCGTTGTTAATTGTCCAGAGTGAGATAGAGTCAGACTCCTAACATCGTTGCCTCGGCCGTAAATAACGTCGGCAGGTGGAGCTTCTGAATATCCACCGACATTTGGCAGCTTAGGAATCGTAGCGTCCGGCGGCGCCACGTTAGATTTTCGTGTATGTGTTTGCACGTACATGCACACAATATATATATATATACATACACACACGTCATGTATATATGTCCAATATATATATGTTAAGCATAAAACAAATATTGAAGATCATGGAATAATTGGAAAAAGATCGACATTATAATTGCAATCAATTAATATTTCTTTAATCACTTTTTTCTTAACTAAGTATTATTTATAGAAATCTTAAAAATAAGCTTATATTAAGTTAAAATTAAGATTTTTATAAACATTTATAGAAATTTTAAAAATATCGTCATACACATATGATCTATTACAGATGATAGATATTGTTTTTTAATCAAACTTATTATCTAAAAAAAAATTTCTTCTGTACTTAAACCTTATTAACCTCAAAATTATCTTCTTTGAAATCTCGATAACATGAAAAAAAAGGCAAAGGAAAAAAGATATTTTTTTAGGCTTACATACAATTATCACGTTGATCAGATTAGATGAGAGATGAAAGATGATCGTAATACATTGAAAAATAAAATAATAAAATAAAAAAATATATATTCACAAAAATCGACGAATAGATTTTAGAAAATGAAAGTGGTAAACGAAAAATAATGTTTGCGCGTTCAAGATAGTTGTATACTGTCCTAAAAGAATCTAAGAGTTAGAATCGCCAGGTATATATACGATTCCCTTGAGGTCATTTTTGGATGCGGTGTAATAACACACCAGAGAGTTCAGGGTGGGTGGGGCACACAGGCAAGCTGACATCAACCAAACACTTAACGTAGGTAGATCAGTAACGATCGGAAGCCCTAGTTCCTCTACGTGGCACTAGATGGTCGCTGGAACCGACCAGTTTCTGCAGAGCAGAGAGAGGGGGGGGAGAGAAAAGAAAAAGAGAAAAAAGGAACTCGACAAAAGTCGTATGCGCGCAATGCAACTCTTGAAAAACTTCATAACGAAATTTTCTTTGGTCGATTATGATTCATTATCAACGATATTGAACAACTTGACGATCATGACATATCTATGCCTTTTTTTTTCTTTATAAATTGGTTACGAAATAAAACGTTAGAAGTGTTTAAATGAACACTATACATACGATGATCATTAATTCTCTTGAGATTAAAAAGATTTTCTTTAACAAGGAGGACACATATTAGGAATTAAATTTCTTTTCTATATGAAGTAAATAAGATATGCAACGTGTATAGCACGTAGTATCATGAAAAATAATCATGCAAGTGATAGATAATTGAAGTTTTATAGCAATGCATATGACCTACCGAATTTAATTATCCATTGACCTTTCTTTTTCTTTACTTTTCATTTTTACAATCAACGTGAGGACATATCATAATTAATTTTAATAAAGCACTCATTGAAGAAATTAATATACAATTATATTCCAACTGTCCATTTTAAATTAGCAATATATCAACGATTGGACTTTATCGAGAAATGCGTTTTTAATTTATTCGGTATATATATTTTTTTTAATTAAATTTTACGACGACATTTATTATTTAACAAATAAAATTATATATTTTAATAGGTCGGTGATATGTTCAATATGTTCGAATATTTAAAAATAGTTAATAATAAATAGCAAAAGAAGAAAAGAAAAGAGAAGATGATAAGTATCGACTTTAGAAAGTTCTCGTTAAAATTTCAAATCACGGTCAACGTACTCTCTTTTCTCCAAAGGCCCCCTAGAGCAATAGTATAAGAACGATGGAGGAAGATTCGAGGCTTTCTCATGAACGATAGAGAATAATAAATCAATCCTAACGTTTCTAGAGTTAGCGCGACTATGAAAGGATCCTAACGAAAAGCTAAGGGATTAAAGATCTCGTGGCTTCCCGTTAAACTTTCTCTTGTCAAATAGCCAGTCGGTAAAAAGACGTTCGTTCGATCGCACGGTAAAATCTGTGCCCTTTCGTGTGACACACAAGGGGTCCTTGCAGGTAGGTAAGTAAGTACCAGAGGGAAGAAGAAGAAGAAGAAGAAGTTAACCTTTTCACCGTCTTTCATGATGGGCTCTTGTGATCGTTCTAATAAAGAAGAGAAGTAGAGAGATATAGATAGATAGATAAATAGATAGATAGATAGATAGAAAGAAAGAGAGAGAGAGAGAGAGAGAGAGAGAGAGAGAGAGAGAGAGAGAGAGAGAAAGAGAAAGAGAGAGAAATATACAAAAAAGATATAGAGATGAGTCATCAAGAAGAGAAGCAATGAAGAGTCACACGCTTGGATGCGTAGGTGAAATATAATGGAGAGAAGAGAGTATAAGGGCAAAACAAGAAAGATAAAGAGAGAGAGAGCACTACAAGTGTTTCCCCTGCTTGCTGAGGCGTCGATATATCAGCAGTCGGCGAAAGAAGCTCAATGTGGCGGTAAAAGCGGACGGTAATGCAGATTGTGACCCGTGCACTAGGTGTCTCCTGTTACCGCGTTGCATTGTGTGTGCAGAGGCGTGCATCTCGATGATCCTCTTTCCTTCTACCCCTCACCTAACCCCAGAGAGAGAGAGAGAAGAGAGTAATCCGCCATATCTCTTCCTCTAAGCCCTTTTCTCGGCTAAGGTAGACTCTAGCGATTTTGTTGTTGCCTCGATCAAATCATTTTTTTAAATGATATAAAGCTAGGGGTCCACGAGATTTTTGATAAGAAATTAAATAAAGAGGTATACTACTCGATGTGTTCGATTAAACAAACTAAGATGGAAAAAGTAATATATCAGCTTTCTGGAAATGATCCAGCTAAATCAATCAGAAAGGTAAAAATATGCCCTTATTTTTTTTTTTCTTTCTCTCTTGTAAGAAAAAGGTTCAAACCACTAAAATGGCTCCAGGAAAACATTTCGCACGCGATACCGTCCCTACGTATTTAGTTCCCAAGGTTGGTAAGTATGTATAAACCTTCCATACAATGCGCGTGGTACCTACTTACTATCGAAAGGATCAATACAGGGGACATGCACCGGCCTGCTTGCTTGCTTGCTTGCTCGCTTGCTTGGCTCAGTTTGCTTACTTGCTTGGCTCGCTTGCCTGCTTGCTTGCTTGCTTGCTTGCTTGCTTACGTTCATGAATCTCCCTCGCCAAGACTGTAGGTCACGCAGCGACGCAGAATCGGCTTTCCGCAGCGAGAGACACGTTTTGCGCCACTCGCGAAACGCGATACCGTCTCCTTCACCGAACGATTTCACTCCCGTTTGTCTCCCCATTTCAAACGTCCCTGAGAATTCGAGGCGTTCGAGAAAGAAATAAACAAAAAATAAAAGAAACAAAATATATCTAGCCAATTCTGTTATCATTGACTTATTATAGCTCAAAATGATTCATCGGATCATTCAAATATAGAAATATCATGCATAAATATGTCACATGTATTGGTATAGATATCATACAAAATTTCTATTGGATTGAAACGAAAAAGAACATTTTCATTGGCGTATGTTGATTGGTGGTGCGCAACGGGAAACGAAAAGAGATCACCCTATGGGTGTACACCGACGGTGCATCTCGCGGTACGGTATCCTTCACCCTCTCCGACCAGTTACATCCTGTAATCGGAAGACCTCGGTGTCGTTCGTGCGTTCTCGCATACGGAACGAACGAACGAACGAACGAATGAACGGATGGACGGACGGTCGAACGAACGAACGAACGAACGAACGAACGAACGAACGAATGGAGAGGAAGAAAGCTTCTGCTCTCCGAGTTCATAGTTTCTTCCAAAACATATCGTATGCGAGGGTTAGTCGTGTGTTTCCGTAGTCATACGGACGCGTTCAATGTTTACGATAGATCCAAACCGATCACAAGACGAAACTTTTTAGACGTTAAGGGTGGATGGAATCAATCGTAAGAAATAGTACTAACAATATTAATATCGGAACTATGTTCAAATTATACTTTACCCAAGTTAATATCTCTTTCTTTCTCTCTCCCCCTCTCCCTCTCTCTCTCTCTATCTCTCTGTTTCAGTCTTTAATCATGGGTATTAGAAATGGCAGGAACTTTGAAATATCCGATAGGTTTGGGGTTTAATTCCAAATATGAAGATTCTGAAACTAAGGAAACGATTCCTGATTCGTATTAAACTTTTTCGTTCGAATAACAGTGATGATTTCTCTTTGTATCATTTGGTATACGTTACCACGAGCAAATCCGTAATCATTTTGAGAGATGCCTGGAAGAGAATGAAGAAGAATCCTTTTCCCGCAAACTCCAGTAATATATACTCAATCGAATAAACACAGAGAGCACGAGATATACCGGCTAACACAACAACTTGCGTGCCAGCAATAATGAATTTCGCTGGCCTTGCGAGCCGAAGGGGAGAGAATATCCCTTCTCCGCGCCCTCCCACCCCCTCCTTCGTGACTCGAGACCCTTGGCCAATCACGCCCATGGGTAAAGGAGAGGAGAAGCTCGAGGCACATCTCGCGCGTGGCGCCTCGTGCGTTTCGGTCCGACGACGACCGAAACGCCACGATTAGCCCGAATTCGTATGATTACATCGTGCGGAAGAATGGTAGAAAGAGAAAAAGAATAAGAGACAAAAGAGAGAAGCGAAGAACCGGAATTCGTGTTCTCGTACGACTCGAGTAAAACTCGACCGAGACTTATTCGCTATCATCGGAACGATCAGTACTGTTTATCGGACGTTACCAATAATACGAAACCTATCAATATCCTTATATAAAGTCCAATCAAATTTTAAGAAGAATTTAAGTTATGATTGTTCATTTATTAGAATAAGAACTTAATTCGATGATACATTTATACATTTATCATTTATCGGCATTAGTTAAAAACAATTTGCAATAAGATATATTTTTCTAGTTGTTAAATAAAAATCGTTTTTAATATCGATGTGTGAATAAGAATCAAGGAAAAATAACGGATAATAATAGTCGTAATACGTAATAGAGCGTGGAAGGATCGAAGAGAAGGACAAACGGAGGTTCGACGCTCGGAGCGTCGTGACAGCGATCCGCTCTAGTCGACTGCCGTCCATTGAAAGAGCAGACGAGAGAGAGACAGCGGATGGTAGCACGCGCGACGAGGGTGGTAATGGTGGGGATACGGCCGGCAGGTTCGGCTCCTCCCGAAGCGAGACGACGCGACACGATCGTCGTCGTTGCTCGACTGGACGCCCGCCGCGGTGTGTGTATATAAATAGACGGTACGTCGACCGACCGTCTGCTGCTCTCCTCTCACCGGTGTTACGCTACTGCATGCGGAGCAAGTACTCGCGTGCTACGAGCCAGAGAGGGTGCTTTTTCTATCGATCTCTCTCGCACAGTGCGCGACTTGTGTTTCTGCCTTATCGACACCTTTCGAGCTTGAGAAGAACCGACGAAAGACGACACAATGAATGAATGACGATCGATTTTCAGATCGGATAATATTCGATACAACTTTTTATGTGTATGCATATACATATATGTATATACATATTAAATATAAATAAATATATATACAAACACATAATGAGATCTAGATAAAAAAGTCATTCTCTCTCTTAAATATATTCATAATTCTTAGTTTCTTAATCAAGATAAATTTCATTCTTATTTAAATTAAATATCAAGAAGAATTAAAATCACTTAAAAAATCATTTAAAAGCACATTTCAAGATGATACGATTTCCTAACGGCGATGACATTTCTATGTTACTTCTACACTCGTTAGGAAAAAGGTCTAGTTGTTGGTAGTAGTGGTGGTGATGGTGGGACTTTAACGACGAGGCGGTTCAATGGGGGGATTGGGGTTGGCTGTCGTGAAGAAGCAGAAAACCTGGCTCGTCGCCTAGGTGGATATTTCATAAAAGCTGGAGGGAAAAACGTTCTCTTTAAAGGAGAAAGGATAACGACGAGTGCAAGCAATTTTCTATTGGGAAGAAGGGAGGATTCGAAAAATACATACAGAGAGAAAGAGAGAGAGAGAGAGAGAGAGAGAGAGAGAATGTGCACATATATAAATCGCAAATTCGAGCTATCGGGAAAAGCTTTTGCGAAAACTTAAAGTAACAGAAATTACAGCTACATCGTAACTGAGTTCGAAATTTTACTCTGATTTTTTATATACGTTAATTACACACGCACGCACGCACGCACAAGCGCAAGCAAACATATGTAGATTTCAGCATATTTTCAAAAGCTTCTTTAAATGAGTCTCGATCAGAAAAATACAATATCGGTCATTTATGAGTGTATCACAGTTAAAATGACGAAAAGGATACGTTCGCGAAGTATCTCTTAAGGCAAATATGATCGGAGAGCAACGATTTGTAGTCGAGCCCGTTTGTCCATCCTATATAAACTAGAACATAAATTTGCTAATTCTTCGTTGGAACGATGCACACGCCCTTTTCAGAGAACGCTGTCAGAGAAGTTTGCCAGAAGCTTCCGGTTACGTTTCCCGATCGATGCGCGGCTCTCTCTCTCTCTCTCTCTCTTTCTCTCTCTTTCTCTCTCTTTCTCTCTCTTTCTCTGCGGCAAACCGTCGCTCGTTGAAGTTTCGTCGTGGACCAACAAGCCTTGCGGTGCAAAGAGCTGCATATTGTTCCTTCGTTCTCTTTAATCCATCCGATTGGTTCGATTAATCGTTTGGATGTTGATATATATGTATACCATATACATATATATACACATATATATATATATATATATATATATATGTATGTATACCATATACACTTAAACGATAAACAAATCAAAATGATAGTCTGTTTTTTCTTTATTGATTGATCAAATGAATCAATAATCAAACTTCTCATTGAAATTTTAACTAATCTGCATTCTAAAGACAAAGTAAATATCTTTTTCATTAGGATTTTTTTCTATCATAGAATTTTTGAATGACCAACTTGAGCAACTAAGAAAAAGAAATTGAAATCAGAAAAATGACGACCTAAACGACATAATATAAACTTTTCCTTTCTCTCTCTTTCTCTCTTTCTCTATTTATCTATCTATCTATTTATTTATCTCTATTATTAATCTCTACCATTAATTGTTACCTTAATCTTTGAACGTAGGATAAATCATGCGAAGATTGAAAGGAACGACGATTGGAGAAACATCCTCATAATAACACATTAACGTCTTGTTATATTTTATGTATTGACGCGAGAATGCTGTCAAAGGAGAAAGTACATTACGAGGCAACAAACATAAGTCCTACAATGTCAATTTATAGTCTAACAATATTATAGAAGTAAAGACATTTAATTAAGCATTATCGATTTATGATGCCAATAACTTCTTCTCCGGTATAATACGATATATTTTTGCTTCTTAGACTGGCTTATATCAATGTTTTTGATATTAATAATTTTAGTAAATGCCGATAATTTATATATATATATATATATATATATATATATATATATATATATCATCGTCATCGTCATTGCTGTTTCAATTAGAACAGTTTCATCGTAGATTATAGACAAAAGCAAGCAACCCGTTATTTTCCTTCAACTTGTAAAACCGGATCATCAACTAGTAAAGAGAAGAAGGACGCGTCACACACAAGTCGGCGCTGTAGGGCAACGAAGAAATTCGAGAGGTTGGTCCTTATCCCTTCTTTTCTTTCTTTAGTAATTTCTCTCTCTCTCTCTCTCTCTCTCTCTCTCTCTCTCTCTCTTTCTCTTTCCTTCCGCCATCTGGGATTCGGCTGTCTCAGAGGACCGTGAAAAAGACACTGAGGAATATATAAGGATGAAGAATCTCGTGCGAGAAGTTTTCATGGAATTCGAAGTGGATTTTTGCGGTTCGTGGAAGAATCCACGATGGCAAGGTCGAGGACAACGAAAGGTGGCGGCTGTGGTGTAGCAATGATGGTGGCGAGGGTGGAAGGGGAAAATGTGCGAGGTCGAGACCTGGGGAGCGAGAAAGAGAAAGAGAAAGAGAAAGAGAGAGAGAGAGAGCGAGAGAACGGAAAGAGAGGGGAAGGTACGGTGGAGGGGAAAGAAGAGAGATACCGAGGTCGATGGAGGCAAAGGGGGACAAGCAGGGGTGTTATTGCGTGGTAGTGTGGTTAAGCGTATTGATCCCAATCACTACGATATGTCCAGGCTCCGCCGCCTCGGGCACCTCTGGCCGGGTCATCGCTAGAAACGAGAGAATCCGTTAGAAACTATGATCAGCGTTGCGGAAGGTTCTCCGACAAGAGGAGACAACAATTTAATGTCACTCACACGATAAATACGTTGATCAATCCTATTAATATCTCTCCCTTTATCTTTCTCTCTCTTTCCTCTTCTATGTCTAAATCGAGAAACAGAGTCAATAAGTTTATTTGAGACATTACCCTCCTTTCGCTCTTTTACAAGGAATAAGGAACAAAAAAGAAAAAAGAATAAAGAACACGCGATTCGAATTGAAGAGAAACCGGAAGACATAGAGGGCGTGCGGAACGCGTAAAATGGTGGAAGGTGGTTCCCTACGGCGAATTTCTCGAAGGAAATCTTCATTGTGGAAAATGAAAATGACGAACATACGAAAACGAAAATACGAAGATCTGTGAAAAATATCTCAAAATGAAAAACCGTTAGTTGTTAATGTAATAATCATACATATATATATATATATAATCGTTAAAAGATTTGATCCTTCCATTTCCTACTTTTTCTTTGACACCCTTTTTTATTCCTCCTCTTCCTACTTCTCGTCCTCCTCCACCATCTTCTTCTTGTTCTTGTTTTTATCATTAAGGAGTACGCGCACGCGACGACGGAACGATTAATGAAGAGCATGGAGACGATGCGACACGCGATGAAAATAAGAAAAAAAAAAACAAGAAGAAAATAAAAAAAGTAGAAAAAGAAAAAGAGAAAGAAAATAAGAATCTGGCAACGCAGCATAAGAACGTTTGCTTACTAGTAAGACTCGCCGTACATGTCGCCATACGTACGTATTACTACTCTCTCCTCCTTCACTCTTCTACTCTTCCTCCTCCTCCTCCTCCTTCTCCTCCACCTCCTCATCATCCACCTCCTCCTCCTTCTCCTCCACCTCCTCATCATCCACCTCCTCCTCCTCCTCCTACTGGCTCTTCCTACTCTTTCTTCCATATCGCATCGTACGTAAATGCCTCGACGAGTTTGGTGCACTGCCGTTACGAGCGCTAATTGGACACCGTGAACGAGCGCGCGCGCTGTCGCTCGCGCACTCGCGCGAATTATCGACTCTCGGTGATCGGACCAAAATCGATCGACAAACCGAATGACCAATGACAAGAACGCTTATGATATATGCTATGAACTCTAGCACGAATTTTTGTTAATTTTTTTTCTTTTTTTTTTTGTAAACATATGTTTAGAAATAATAATCATTGTTAGATAATAACTATTATTTTATAATCTAAATGAAACATTAAAATATTAGATCTTCTATACCATATAAAACATTGTTTTTTAAATTTTTTATCTCGATCGATATGATCGATTATAAATTTTCTGACATTATTTCGAATTCAACGATCAGTCAGTATTATTTGTTTTTCATTTCCTCTTCTTTTGTTTACAATCGATCAACAAATCAAATTTCCATCGTCGTACCGATATGAAATTTGTAAGAGAAACGATGAAAAATCATAGGAATATTTTGTTCTACGATGGAAAGATTGAGTTTATTCGAGTAAAAACGGGAAGAAGAATATTCGCTATAAGTCGATTCGGTAAATTGAACTCAACTGTAAGGAAAGCAACATTGTGAAGTTCGAGGAGAGACAGTCTCGAAGACGAGAGTCGCTACGATCGATCCCACAACGTTCCTCGGATGGTCGACATTATTGGAGTTACGTAATGGTACTTGGGCGGCAACGCATAGAGAAAGAGAGAGAGAGAGAGAGAGAGAGAGATTTTGTCGCCTCTAGCAAGTGTATGGGTATGTATATATATATATATATATATTCGTAGAAATCAAATTTCCCGCGCTTCGCTCCCTGCACTATGATCTTAAACTATACTAAGATCGATTGAGCATAAGAGACATATGACTTCGCGTTTCTTCTATGTGTATCTTTGCTAATAGGTCTCGTCAAACTGATATTTTTCATGAAATTAAACGACATATTAGCAGGATATAAATCAACGATAAAACCAATCGAGAGAAAGAGAGAAAACGCCATGTTGTTTCTATTGCTTACCAACAGTACCTCGAATTTTCTACCTTCATTTTTTTTTTCATCGACAAGTCTAGATTTACACAGTTGGAAACATTCCTTTCACCAATCGCAATATATATGTGCAAAGTTCTTTGAGGAATTACGAAATTGCCATGGAGATTATGCTGCTATCGGCGATCTCTCTCTTTCTCTTTCATTTTTATATTAGTGTATGTATGTGTATGCGGGGTATCTATTGAGAATACATATATGTATAAAAACTATTTTAATTAGTAATAATTCAATTTCAACATAGATATAATATGAAAAGAGAAGTTCTGCAAGTTTTGAAGAAAAAATATCTTTGCATTTTGAGATTATATAGTTGTTTTTTAAATATATTATTGGATTGATGATTTAAAGAGTCATTTAAATAAAACAAAATAAGTTCACCATATATATGATGTATCTGTATAACATAACACATATTATATATATATATGTAAACGTGGACGCACATTTTTTACACACATCTTTTAAAATCTATTAATAATAAGAAAAAATTAAATTCAATATTTCTTTAAATTCGATATAGATGTTATGTGTATCTTTATAATAAATATATTATACACACACACACACACACTATATGTATATATGTATGTATAAAAATATATAAATATTTCTTACGATTCATTTGCATATAAAAAATTAAATTCAACATAGATATGACATTCAGAAGAATAAAAAAAATTACTGATTTCTGAAAAAATATTTTTGCATTTGGAGGTTAGATCGTTATCGCGAAAGATATCACTTGTTGTCGACGATTTAAAAACGAAAAAAGAAAAGAAAAGAAAAAGAAAACATCTACAGGGCGAAATTTTTAATTTATTAAGAAAAATGTATTTTACATAGATATGATGTATCTATATAATATATATAAATAAATCTGCCGAGATTTATTTTAAAATGAAAAATAAAATACGCCATGAATGTATGATGTTTCTCTTCATACGCAATATATATATTGCATAATTGTTAAATATAAAAAGATTAATTTAATAATTAATACATCATATTATTAGATGTAATTTTTAAATTTTAAAACAACATACATCTTTTGAAATTAATTTTGAAATTAATTTTACAATAATATGAAAAAAATTAAATTCGATATAGAGATTAGTGACGTTTATGAGGACAAAAAAAAGAAAAAAGTAAAAAGAAACGAAAATTGACAAATCCCGGAAAAAAAAAATATTTTTGCATTTTGAGGTTAGATCGTTATCCCGAAAGATATCGTTGTTGTCGACAATTTAAAAAACTATGTATCGCGCGAAAGCCCGTTCCAAAGTACAAAAGCATTCTCTCTTGTACCGACACACCGTAATATTTCCATCCTTCGCTCGACCGATACTCGCATTCTGCACGATCAGATAATCCTCGTCGGTATTAGCATAACGATGCTTTAACGAAAGCACCTTTGATAGGTCAAACAATGGGGCAACGCTGATGTTTATTTATCATCTCTCTCTCTCTCTCTCTCTCTCTCTCTCTCTCTCTCTCTCTCTCTGTCTGTCTCTCTTTTCTTCCTTCGGATGTTAAAACGATGTAACTGTACAGGTTAATTCGCGATAATGCTTCGTTTACGATCTATCGTGTATATCAGTTTCAAAGAATTACGAGTATTGCTACTCCAATAATCAAACAAAAAGAAAGATAGATCTAATTAACAGTTGGCTATTACGAACCACATACCAAACCGAACCGAATCGAATCGAATCGAACCGAATGGTACCGAACCGAATCAAATCGATTTTATTGAAAATTTTACTATTACTCGTTTAAAACCAGATTTATAATTTACAGTTCGATTTGGAATTTAATAATCAAGACAATGAATATTTGGTACAACAAATTTCGTCCTAAAATTTCGATATAGTCGAAAAGATAATTGAACGAGTTTACTGTGATCTACGCGTATATCGCAGCAATAATTATTAATTATGTTTGTCATGTCTCTTTCTTCCTTCCTTTCTCTCTCTCTCTCTCTCTCTCTCTTTCTCTCTCTCTCTCTCTCTCTCTCTCTCTCTCTCTCTCTCTCTTTCCCTTTCTCGCGCTTTATCAAAGTTATTTCCTGATATTTCTTCAATAGAAAAAGTAATAAAATCCATTTGTAAAGTTATCAAAGAGAGAGACCAAGTATAGTATATAATACATAGTCAAACTTTGATAAGAAAAGAGAAGTAAAGTGAAAAGAACGGAAAAGATACTTCTCGGCGTTTCTCTCTGGCGAAGTGGCGACGGACGCCATATTGTTTCTAGATGCATCCGCCACAAGACACCCACTACTCTGTTGGTCTCGTGCACCGACTCTAGGCATCGACTTTATACCTATTAAGGTCTGGGATCGATAACACGTATGTATACATACACTCATAGATGATAGGTATACGTTGAGCGATTATTAAATGCTCTAATAAAGTACACCACTCTAAAGTTTCATTCAAAATTGTTTCTAAGTTTCGCACATATATATACATACGTATGTACTTACGTTAATATACATACGCTTTTATATGTATGTGTACGTATGTATCTAACCGAAGGTAAAAAGAATATTGTCACATTAACCCCTTCATCCCTGCGCGCGTGCTTATGTCACGATGCCAACTTCCGACTGAGTCCGCGATCGATCGTTGAGCTTTTCGTAGAATTCTATGTAAATTCGATTTGTTTTTTTCTTTTTCTTATTTTTATTTTAAATGCAAGATCTTCCATCGATTCGTCGAAATATCACACGATGATTGTACATATCGTGAAACGCACAGCCATTAAAAGTATTAACAAACGGGGTTGATTAGATTCATTAGAACGGTGGTAGTTATAAGGATGTTTTTGTAATTTTTTTTCTTTCTTCCTTTCTTTTTTTTTTTTAGTCGAACAATCGATAAAACCAGGTCGGGACGATGCGTTTGTTATATACCTATTATGTACGTGATGTAAGATTCTTTAAGGTCAAGACTGAGAGAGCCTCGAGTACTCTACTCTCTCGCTCTATTTTTCTCTGTGTCTTTCTTCCGTGCGCGCTACGGGCATATCGAATACACTGCTCGAATAATAATGCGGCAAATCGATAAAGATGCGACAGGGAGTCGTTACTACTACTTACTACTACTGCTACTACTACTGATATTACTACTACTACTACTACTACTACTACTACTACTACTACTACTACTACTACTACTACTACTACTAAACTAACATTGCTACTATCACTACTACTACTATTTTACTCCTGAGAAATACCGAAAAAGACGATTAAAATTGAAAGAAAATGACTTTTGATCTCGTTTATTCTAATAAAGGAATCCATCTTTCTTTCATTATTCTTTTTTTCTTCTTCTTCGTCTATAAGCAATACAAAGAGAGTGTCATTGTTCTTCTAGAAAAAATAATAATGAGAATTTGAAGGTTTCCTAAGTTCGAAAGAAATTTATCGATGAAGGAAAAAAAGGGGAAAAGAAAAAGAAAAAGAAAAGAAAAAAGACATGGCCGACGAGTGTCGCTCTCGTCGATCGCTTTTAGAAATCGAGAGAAAGGAAGGAGAGAAAAAAGTGGGGGAAGAGAAAGAGAGATTTCAGTTTAGAACGTGCATTGATTGTCATCATTTGTCATAAACAAACAGATGTCGCCGGTGTCGTTGCACGACTCGCGGAACGATGAAAGGGTAAGTTAAACGATATCTATCTACGGATTCCATACTCAGTGTTACGTGATTAGGATATTACATACGTTCCTTCTCCTGAGATACATACATATGTGTATTTTGAGTCTCGACACGCGATTCAGATTCGAATCATTCGGACATTTATCGTCTCATACCCCCCACCTTTCTCTCTCGTTGGAACGAGAGAAGAATGTTTTATATCTGAACAGAGGAGCAAGCGAAAGATAGAAGAAAAAAAAAGAAAGAAAAAGAATTCTTCAACATCACGTTGTTAACAATTTGCATCTCGTTGCTTTCACCGAATCGACATTTCACGAAACGATAATTATAGGGGAGGAAGAGAGAGAGAGAGAGAAGGAGAGAGAGAGAGAGAGAGAGAGAGAGAGAAAGAGAGAGAGAAGAGGAGTTTCGGTTTCTGTCGAAACTGAGTAGTTTCGAGTAGTCAACGACCTAAAAGCTACTACACAACAGATCAAAGCAACACAGTTTCCCTATTACGACGGTATATCAGTGATAGTATAATACTAGTTCCAGGCTCTTTGCTGTGCCTACTGACTGACTAGATAGCTAGCCAGTTGGCTTGCTGGCTGGCTGACTGGTTGGTTATTTGGCTAGTTGGCTAACTGACTGACTGGACTGACTCGTTCGTTCGTTCATTCGTTTGTTCGTTCGTTCGTACGTACGTTCGTTGCTGACACTGACTGACACTGCACCGATATATTATGCAACGTTCGAACATAACCACGAGCACACACCGACAAATAATACTACGTCAAAGTGATGATCGTGCGAATTGCGATCTTAATCAGGAAATTTTTCACTTAACCTATTAATACGTGATAACCCGATGTATCTATGCAGCTAGGAAGGAAGGAGGAAAGTAGTAGTTGGTTTCTCTCGATTGATATTGGAAATATTATATGAACGATGCCTCAGTTGAAGGAAAAAGAGGATGAGGAGAAAAAAGAGAGGAGAGATGGTTCTCAAAAAACCATTGACTGACTTGACTGGTAAGAGAAAAGATGATCGATGATGAAAGAGAACTACTGAAGAAGAATAAGTATTCCGAAAAAATTAACTGATCAAATTGATTCAAAGATGGAGAAGATGCTAACTCAACGACACATTGACTGGCTAGTCAGTTGTGACTGGCTAGCCGTGGTTGCTTACCGAACAGAAATGAATGCGTCACACAGCCTATTTACAGAGAAGCGCACATTCGCAATAGTATTTATACACATATACATAACAGAGACACAGAGTAATCGAGGAGGAGAGACAGATACACAGTGACATTTACGATGAATCTTGTTGGTATTGACTATTTATTCTGCGATACGTTAGCGTGAAACAGATTGACTTTAAGCAATCGTTAAGGACAGGAATTAGAGGAGAATTAGGTACGGCAAAGTGAAGTATCTATATATCGGGGAAAATTAGTATGTATATATATATATATATATATATATATATATCCCAAATATCTCGTTAGCAAGATACTTTGAAATGTCGATACGTAAGATCTCTGTATAACTAAATACGTATGTATGTATGTTCTATCGGCAAAGAGTAAATCAAAGAGAGAAAGAGTATACATATAGGGATGATAATGCGAAATGCGTTACACGGGACATTGATTTACATTAGCACAAATTTCGTTCGGCATATTCGCATATTAACGTAGAACGTACTGTGCCCGACCAAATCAAATATTAGCTATCCCATCTGTGAATACAGGCCATGCTCACTATATCTCTCTTTCTCTCTCTCTCTCTCTTTCTCTAATTCCTCCCTGTCCCTGGAATTACACAGATACTTTCGAATATATACAGGGTGTCCTATACTCTTCGATTCAGACAAATAATCTGAAAAATTAATAATATAACGATCCAATTTTTTTCTTCTCTCCTTGTAATTTATTTATTCTTTTTACCAAATCTTTGCTTTATAAACAAATTTTATCATTTTAATTGATTTGAACTTTTCCCTATTATCAATAATTTCGATAATATTTATCTAGGTCGATTAAAGTGGGACATATTATATATGTAAATACACGCGCGCGCATATGACACACACACACAAAAACATTTATAAACGCGCGCGAAGAAAAGTATACATATTCAAACTACCTAATAAACATCGATATATGTAGATGGAAGGTATAACATACATGATCCCCTAATGCAAGATCCATTTTCGAATATTCCAACATTTTAATGTTTATAACGAAAGTGCGTCGGAAATTTAAATATCCAATATAATTTTATCTTTCGATAAAAACAGTCTCTCTCTCTTTATATCTCTCTCATATATATCTCTAAGATATATATATATATATATATATATATATATATATATATATAAATGTAATATATGTTTTATGTATGTATGTATGTATAAACATACCTGAACAAAGAAAGGAAAAATGCTTCGGTACCCGTCGATAGATAGGTGTATAGCCATTTTGTACGAACGCTAACCCTGCTGCTTTCTAGAGTTGCCAAGATGGTTCTTCCCCTATCCAACCCTTTTCCTAACCTCAGTCACCACCACCGGACATCGACGCTTTCCGAACCAAAGCACGAAACAAGACGAACGTCGAGACTCTCTCGTGCACTTGACTGCTACGCGCTCTCGGTGAGAGCGCCACGTGACGTTGTTCGACCCTAGTAGAGCTTTCGATATACATATACAAAAAGAAAAAAAAAGTAGAGAGAAGCAGAGAGAGAAAGAGAAAGAGAAGGAGAGAGATATAGATAGAGACTTCCAACGAGAGAGAGGGAGGGGGGAGATGGGGAGAGAGAGAGAGAGAGACAGCAAAGAGTACACACGGCAATTGGCCACACCTTTTCGTGCCTGAACGCTCTTTTAGGCACGGGTATAATAATAATAAGTCGGCACTCTCCTTCTCTCGTCGGGAACGACAAACGGAAACACAACGGACGACGAAGGCGACGCGACGACGGATGCGAAACGAGCGTTGCTGCGAAATCTGCGGTATCGACTTTCGCTGAATGGACGACGAAAGCGTAGGTGGTAGTAGGTACTACTAGTGGTAATGGTGCTGGTGGTACTGATGGTGGTGGTGGTGGTAGTGGTTTTCAACGTACGCATTGATAAGAATATGCATATATGTATATGCATATATATATGAAGATGCATGTGTATATTTATATTTATGTACAATATTTTTGTTTATTATAAATTAAGGATCAATCGAATACAACGTTTGTTAAAATTGTAATAAAATAATAATACATTAAGATAAGTTTCATTGTATCATACGTCAAATATCTTAGATGTATGCAATAAATTTACCATCTTAAAGTTACATTGGAAGTTCAATGATTCTTAATTTTTCTTATGGGACACCCTGTAATTTTTTTTTTTTTAATTAATCAGATATTTTAATCAATTATCAAAAAAGAAAAAAAATGAAAAAGTTATTAAATAAATATAACATTAAAGTTATTAATTAATAATACTTAGACGACAATAACGTGTTATTAAACGTGTAGTTATATATGTAACCAATTGTTATTTAAATATTTTCAGAAGTAAACATTTCAAAGAGACCATGAAAAAAATGAAAAACATACGAAATAGTCTTACAATAAGTTTAATTACTACCTTATTACGGTGGTTAATTGAAAATAAAAACTTGAAAATTAATTTATAATAAAAAAACTAATTATAACTTATTTAATTCAATAAATGTTCGTAATATCCACTATCTTTTTATATGCACAAGCGACATTTTCTAATCATGCATCTTCATACATTTTGTAAAATTAGTATTAACTTTTTCTGTTGGATATTTCATTAATTATTAACTTTAATATTATACAAGTTCAACAATTTTTTGAGGATAATTAGTTAAAACATCTAATTAATTAGAGAGAGAAAAAAGTACTGGACATTTGACATAAGAAAAACTAAAAATCATTAAACTTCTGGTTTAAACTTCAAATGTATATTTTTCAAATATTTGAAGGATGAAGAAATCATAAAACTTTTATTAATATATATATATATATTTTTTTTTATTGCTTCTAACAAAAAAAAGACATTCAATCAATCTTTAATTTGCAATCAATCTATATATCGCTTGCGATCGAAGACAGAAAAAGAAACTACTAATTAAATCGTATAAAGGTGGATGCAATGGTCGATATTTAATGTTCATTATTGCTATACACAGACATACACATACTCTCGTTCTCTCTCTTCCTTTCTAATTTATATAATGGTTGCAAGTTTAAAAATATTCCAAAAAGAAGAAACCAAAAAGAAAAGAAGAAAGGAAAAAAAGAAGATAGAAAAGGAAATAAAAAGAAACTAACTTTTTACTCGACCAGATTTGAAAAAATCTATTGAGAAATCTGTGCTATTATTAAATAAAGTTTTAAAATATATAATAGGCAATAAAAAATAAAAATAAAAATAAAAATATATATATATATATTCACGTTCATTGTCAATAAAGCTAAATTATTGATGATTGATGAAAAGCTGCCATAGTTGAAAGATTAACGACCTTTATCGGTTAAATAAAAATAAAAATTCCTTCTTAGTAATATTGCTAAAGGTTAAGAATATTACCAAAAGTTACATCGTTGAAGTAATAAAAATCTTACTTCCAGGTAGACAAGGAATTTCGAACAATTGGAAACAACAATAGTATAAGGTACAAGCGAGGGTTGTAAATAGGAATATATTGTCGACATAGTTCCAAGCACGGATATAATAATAAACAGCTTGTCACAGTGACGGTAGGCATCCGTTGTCGTTCCGAAACTACCAATGGATATAAACGTATTGCCTGCAATGCTCGTAACGATGTACAGTACAGACACATACACAAATACACACGAATCTAAACAACGAGACACGAAAGCAACAATGTCGGAAATCTTCGTAATATGTATTTTAGTCCTTATCTCGAAGACCGATAAATATGATCATATATCCGATATATATACCAATATATCGTCATCGAATTTTTTTGTCGGCTTTATCAATGATCGAGCATTGAATTCTTATCAACAAATTGTTGATAACTTTGATAAAAAATAAATAAATAAAAATAAATAAATTAATCGATAAAAATAAATGAAATAAATGAAATAAATGAAATAAATGAAATAAATAAATAAAAGTCAAATCCAGGAAACGGAAGAAATAGACAATTGTAAGTTTCGAGGAATTGAGACGTCTTTCTCGTCATTAAATCATCTCTTATTTTATATGACCTTGGTCGTTATTTTTCTAACCTTCGATCTTATCTTACGTTTGTACGAAACGGTTTTTTTAAATCCTTTTTTCTTTTTTTTTTTTCTTTTTTTTTATAGAAATCTCTGTCGCAACGAATGTTTGAAATTTTAGCGGAATTATACAGGGTATGCTATATTGATTGGTCGATCTCTTTGAAAATGGATAAAAATATATTTCAGTCCAAATATAATACTTGATTTTATAAAAAAAAAATATGTACAAATGGTTTTTATACCATCAAATTTTTAATTGTTCTCTCTCTCTCTCTCTCTCTCTCTCTCTCTCTCTCTCTCTCTCTCTCTCTCTCTCTCTCTCTCTCTCTGATTTTTCTTTATTTTTAATCGAAAATGTTCA
The DNA here is from genome assembly GCF_910589235.1 of Vespa crabro. Taxonomy (NCBI): domain Eukaryota; kingdom Metazoa; phylum Arthropoda; class Insecta; order Hymenoptera; family Vespidae; genus Vespa; species Vespa crabro. The sequence goes on from NC_060965.1 coordinate 6,526,776, forward strand.
AAACAAAAAGAAAACAAAAAACATCTCTCTAATGGCATGAATCAAAAATAATATTATTGTGTATAAGATCGATAAGCAATTAGTCGAGGTACAAGACAGAACACACTCTCTCTCTCTCTCTCTCTCTCTCTCTCTCTCTCTCTCTCTCTCTCTCTCTCTCTCTCTCTCTCTCTCACACACACACACACACACACACACACACACATACACATACATATATTTTTGTTTATTTCTTACGTTTCACGGATCTCTTAGTGTGTGACTTTAGTAGTAGCCTGTATTATTATGATGGCGTAACTTGACGAAAATACTTTCAATGAATGTGTGAATAAAGAAGGTTAAAAGAGAGAGAAAGAGAGAGGGAAGAAGAGAGAGAGAGAAATATGGAAATACGAGTGATGACGTTCCATAGAAAAAGAGAAAAAAATACAAAAAAAAGTGATTAAAAGGATCGATAAATACATTCCTCATCGAAAAATATCAAAAAGCTAGAGAGCGCGTCAAGGAGATTTCATGAGAATGAAATTTCGATAAGAAAGTATTCGTCGTCGATCTTGTTTTATCCTTTTTTATAATCTCAATTGTTGCGTAGACAAAAAGATAAAATTCTGTAGTCTCGTTGAAAGAAAGAGAGAATTCATTATCTAAGAATCTCTCTCTCTCTCCCTTGCTCTTATTTTCTTCCTCCCCCTCTTTTTCCCTCCCCTCCTCCTTTCGCTCTCTTTATCTGACACTTTTTTTCAAAGTATTTTTTTTATAACATTCAAGAACGAAAGAACGAAATTGAACTTCTGCTCAGCAATGTACGGCCTTTCGAACACAAATTAAATTACATCGTACAGATAACAGTCTTTCCTGTTTACTCAGCGTCACTGTCCCCGGTACAGAAAGCTACAAGTGGAATTATTTAAACGAGCTTGGGGAACACATCGTAATATGGATGGAAAGAGAGTGAAGAGAAAGAGAAAGAGAGAGAGAGAGAGAGAGAGAGAGAGAGAGAGAGAGAGAGAGAGAGAAATCGTACTCATACAATATTGTTGTATCACATTTAACGGCCGATGTTAACGCGTTGATTCGTGTGCATGTATCTTATTTTAACATCTCACTGAAATATCATTGAAACGCGTGAAAGTAATCAAAGGAGAGTTTATTAGAGAAAGTAAAAAATTTAATAGATTATTCTGACCAATTTCTAAACAAAAACAGAAGTAAATGTCTAAACGTGATATTTCTATTTTCCCGCCTTTTTGTCGATTCTTTTTTTTCTGTTTGTTTTATTTTGTTTTTCACTTACCGATCGAAGATCACGCGGGAAATTTCAAAATGCACATTATAAATCGTCGTCGAAAAAAAGCTAACTACGATTGCTGAGCTTTAGAAAATACACTTTCATTCGAGACATCACGAGAGATATGACGCTTGGAAAAAAGAAAGAGAAAAGAAAGAAAGAGAGAAAAGAGAAAAACAAAAAAAACTAGTTACATACAGATCGCGCCATCTCTTGTATAGACACGATAACGTACAAAAATGTTACAATTTTAAAGATATATTTACGATCGGTCACGCGCTAACTCATTCGTAACGTTTTCTATTGAGTGTTTGTTAACTACATAATACAGTTTCGTTATCGTATAACTTGATCGGCTTTATTTATTTCAACTTCGTTCTTTCTATTTTTCTCTTTTTTCTTTTTTTTTTCTTTTTTTTCTTTTGACGACAGAATTTTAAATAAGCGCAAAAAAACAAAAGAATTATTGACTTATTTTATATTTAACAATGTCACATTATACATGTATCTCAAAATTATTTGACTGTAAAAGTCGATACATTTTAGGTATACGAATTTTGTCCATTTTACTTAATTTTTCTTTTTATTTAAAAAAATAAACAAAAAATAAAAAAAAAATTAAATTGTATTTTGTAAAACAATTATGTCATAATTGAATAAAATGCTTTTGATCGACTTAATACGCAGATATGCATACGCGTATCGGTTATATAAAGAAAATTGAAATTCAAAGAAATGATATTAAAAGAGATAAGATGAACGATAGAATGAAAAGTTAGAATTCGCGCATGCGCATTATGTATTCTTGTGCTGTTATCCCTGCCAATCGACATTGTTGTTTCGCCTTCTCTCCCTTCTGCTTTCAATGGCTCTCACAATGACATTCGCGTTAAGTTCGCGTAATATGACATCAATAATCGTTAAACGTGCCACTAACATACTAACTTCCGTTATACACGATGAGAATACATGAATCAAATTGATATAATACACTTCCGTAGAATTTTGTTGATTTAAATTAAACCAAATAATTATAATTTTTACATTCATCAATTTACATTTACCTAATTTGCTTTTTTTCTCTCACTTTAAGGTAGGTATTGTCACAAAAAAAAAGAAAAGAGAAAAAAAAGAAGTATTTTCCAACTTCAAATTTTGATTGAAGTAATTTCGTTCTTTTGGAAAATTGGCAGAAGGAGAAGAGTGATGGAGGGAAAGAAATCAAAAAAGAAAAGGAATCGATAGGAATCTTTCAGAGAAACTCAATATACTCGATGTATCCATGCCACTCGGCCAAACTCACATTTTCATTTTCTTCGGGACATTACGCAAAAATAGCCTGGAACACTTTGAAAGGGAGAATCTCTACTTTTTTTTGTTCTTTTCTAGGTCAACTATGAATATATAAGTATAAATATAAGTGTGTATATGTGTGTGTGTGCGTATATATATATGTTGAGAGAGTGGGATAAAAAGAGAAAAATCTAGAGACTAATCATGGAAAAGCAAGAGGTAAAAAAAGAAAAAAAGAAAGGAAAAGGAAAAGGTCTACCAATAACGTTTGAAATTCGCGGAGAACGACTGCCATTTTGGTTACATACGAATGTCCGAGAAAAATAAGGAAACTGTCTTAAAGTTCCTTTCCTCTTTCCACCCAACCTCACCTCGTTTTACGTAAATCTTTTATACGATTCTTTGTAAGGATTTAAGGATCTACGCTTTCATTCCTACGTTTCTCTATTGTCCTGTCTATTTGACGAACGATACATATATGTATATATATCATCGAGTTTACTACTATATCTTATCAATACTACTATTACTATTGCTATTACTATATTACTTCCTAACACTAAATAAAGGAATGGATGAATCGAACGCATTTAGAAGAGAGGAAGGACCAAGATAAAATGGTAGCTCACCCTCGCTCCGAGAAAGCGGGCCTCCAATAACTCCTGCTTCCTTGGGTCCAGGGTGGCCTGAAAGTGCTCCATCTTGACGCCAGCGCCTGCAACAACAGGTTATGGAACGAATTATATTTCGTTTTTTCCTCTCTTCTTCTTCTTTTTCTTCTTATTCTTCCTCTGCTTTCTTTTTCGTTCTTTTTTGATGGATGTTAGGGTGGCCCGAGATGGGTAGGAAGGTGGCTGTTTAACTCAAAGTGATTTTTTTTTTCAATGAGAGAGCGAACAAACAAAGAAGAAAGAATTCCAAAAAAGATAATGATTATTATAACCTTACCAAACTATTAGAAAATTTTAATATAACTATGAGTTCTCAGTAGTAGATACGATTCGGAGATACCTTTTTTTTTTTATTTATTTATCCTCTTTTTTTTTTAATTATGTATAGAGAAATTATCTAAAGGGGAGGAACAATCGTTCATATGTAACGATGTATAAGTGATATAGTTGCATCGTCGACGAAAGTACGCCATCAAAATTACGTAACGCGTTAAAAGAAACATATTACGTAGGAAATAAGTGTTTATATGGGCATGCTGAAATTGCCATTTTCAACAAGACTTTGGAATAGTATTCTTATGCTCGTAAGTAATGAACGGAAAAAAAGAAAAAGAAAAAGAAAAAGAAAAAGAAAAAGAAAAAGAAAAAAAAAGAGAAAAAGAAAATTCCGAATTATTTTATATTTTTATCATCAATACATCCGACAAATTAAAATAGCATTTGTAAGATCGATTCGTATATTTCTGAACAAGGACAAACACTTATTAAGATATCTCGTTCCATAATAAACTATGTCGTGGGTAGTAAACAGTTCGATCATTATTATAATTAACTACTCTTCGATATATCACCCTTACCATTCATTATCTATTTCGATATTATATATATATATATATATATATATATATATATATATATATATATATATATATAGTTAAATATTTTTTTTACTCGAAAAAAATATTTTTCCAAATGAGTGTATTATATTGCCATAATCAAGTGATTTCAAATATAACTTCATTCTCTGAACTTTCTTCTCGAGATCAAACGAAGAATTGTAAATATTGTCAACAATAATAATAATGACAGATTAATAGAAATTACTAAACGCGCAAGATAAGATATGTATATGTTAGTTTATACGATTGACAATATCAATGATATATATATATATTCTAGTAATGAAATTTATACAGATTAAATTTGAGGTTAGTTCGATCGTAAACATTCGTAATGGATTCTTCGATTACGTTCGGTTATCTTCGTAATGACCACATTTTCCAGAGAATGTGCGTCTCGCTATCGATAGAACGCGGCACGCGTATTCTATTAAGAAAAGATCTGGTCTAATTGTTACTACTTTCTACTTTCTAGTCAAGTTTCAGATTATATAAGATGGTAAATTATCTCTTGCATTAAAGAACATTTAAATAAATGTGTATGTGTGCATATATATAATTTCTCGTTTCATGAAAGATCTTTGATCGAATTAACGTTGTTATCCTTTGACAATGTTTATTATCGATATACTACATACTATTATCGTGAAGATTATTATCGTGTGTTTATTAAACCGTACACACACGCGCGCACGTATATATACATACATATCAAAGGAAACAAAATAAGAGAGTAGATATAATAAACGTTAAGAATTTTAAGGTTAAAAGAATACTAATGAGAGTCACTGATGCTTTCGGATCACCTTGCCCGACACGAGCAAAAGAGAATGAGAAACCACATACCGCGTGAATGGATCGAGCTGCAACGAAGCAGTGGTTCTCAACTTTAAAAAAACAACAAAATTAAATATCCTAATTCCTATGAGGAAACATTACTTTCAAACTAATTTTTAAAAAATCGTTTAATTTATAAATTACTTAATCGAATATTACATTCCTTTTATTGATTTTTATTTCAAATTTATTTATTCCTTTTAAATAATCTCTGTAAGTTGTGACACACGAAACTCAAGTAATCTACTAACACGTTCGTTCTTTTCCTTCCTCTTTTTTTTTCTTGAAATTATTTTTCCAACTTATTTCGTACGACAAATGATAAGCTTATATATATATATATATATATATATATATATATATGTGTGTGTGTGTGTGTGTGTGTGTATACATATACATAATCGTATGCTACTTCATAACCTTGGTTGAAATCATTCTGACGACAAATTGCAGGTTTAACATGTGCACATTGTAAAAGTGAAAAATGTTTGACTTTAAAATTCGAACAAATTTGAAATAATAAAAAAATATAATTTATAACGATGATAAATGTAATTAAAATTAACCATTTAAAATGTAATCTTCGAATAATCAAATAATATCGGAGAAGTTTGCGAATAAACATTAGATTCGATCGTTAATCAGAAATTTGTTACTATTTCATTCACCATATATCAAAATTCGATGTTCGTTAATGTTGTAACAACACAACATATACAAAATTCAACGGGTGAAATTCATATAAATATCATTCCCGGTGGAAACTAGCGATTTAAGCATATATATATGATGTTATGCTTAAATATATATATATATATATATATATATATATATATATATATATATATATATATATATATATAAAGAAATGTATCGCAATAATTCAAATTCAAATTTATCCTATTAAAGAGATTCAATTTCATCAAATTAGCCCCATGAGATCAAACAGCAACGTTCCAACAATGCCTGTCAATCGCGATTGCTTTATTAATTTCGTTCATGGCGTCGCTATCAAAATGAAAAAGATCAATTTAATACTTCTTTGTTTTCCTTTCTTTTTTTCTTTCTTTGTTTAAGTTTCTTATTTGTAAAGATTATTATCGACAAGTGGTTTCGCTTCGAATGCTCGTTGTCTCGAGTAAAATGAAGCTCTACGACCTAGCAAAGCTTTATAATCTATGTAAAACATTGAAAATAATAAGTCAATGAATAGAATAAAACGTTCGTATCGATCAACGTGAAAAAATAATAAAGTGCTAAATAAGCTTTTCTCACTGGTAATTTTTATATTCCTTGCTAGCGATGGAGTCTTATCGCACGATTCAAATAGACTATTTCGACGAAATAAGTAGGAAGTAGGATTGTAGAGCGTGCCGCATCATCGATAACAATGGAATCCTCGTTAGTCGATTTATCGTGAAGAAGCGATAAACTTCAGCTCCACTCCTCCTATCCCACCTCATCTCTCACTCCGTTCACAACCTCCACCACATTTACTATCAAAGTCATCGTCACAACCGACGTTCGAGTTTGAGAAAATGAAATCTGTCTAATAGTTCTTCCAAATATGAAGTTTATATGCCGAATAAATAGAGTGTAGAATGAACATCGAGAAGAGGTACTATTATTATATTGAGAAAAAAAAAATCTAGGTCAATGTAAGATGAAAAAAACCCTGTGAAAAAACAATAACAAAAAAAGAAAGAAAAAAAAGGAAACTACGATTTCTTTAGACACACTCAACAAAATCGTTACACACACACACACACACACACACACACACACACACAGAGAGAGAGAGAGAGAGAGAGACACGCATGCACACCAAATTTGAATGTTTCTTCTCTAATACGAATGAATCAACGTGTTTTATTCTTTTTTTATATGTATCATATATTATTATAAAACGTATAAGTCAATGATTATGTTTTGATTTTGAAATTTCTTGTAGAAATGTATATCAAAATATCGTAAGTGTATTTAGCGCGCCCTGTGAATCGTAATATGGTATTAAGAGGATTAATAAGTAGCAGGAGACACGCGAGAATAATATATATATATATACATACATTTGAATATCGATTCCCATTGGTTCTCTTATTTGATTTAACGAACCAGTACCTATCGCTAGATTTCGCAACGCTTTCGTCTCCAATTAATTCGTTAAAAAATATCTTTCGAAATATATATATATATATATATATATATATATATATATATATATATATATATATATATATATATATATATATATATATATATTACGATTTAGTTCCCGAGGTCGGCAACAAGCTTTACCACCAGTTATTCTCGAATGCGAATCGTACGTTGAATTCGCACTCGTATCGAATGCATATATGTTAAGAAGGATGGGCATGCATGCATTGCGTTCTATATGTATACACACGCACACACAAACTTAAGAGACAAAGCCTTAGATATTATATATATAAGTACACATACGATCAAAAGTTCTGCGAGTAAATGCTGTTCTTTCAAGAATATTTATTCTTAAATTTTATTATTAGATATAAATAACAACTAAAGCGATGATAATAATTATTTCAATAGATCTAATTTATCATTATTATTATTATTATTATTATATTACAATTATTATACATATAATAATAAATAATTATTATTATATATACTTATTACTAATGTCATTATCGTTAATAACTTATTTGTATACAAAAGAAAAATGGTAAAATATTTAAAAATTTTTGGAAACTTCGTGCTTTTGTTTAGTAATCCCACTTAATACATACGTACATACACGTACACACATCCAAATATATATGTACGAAATGTCAAATTACATTTTTTAAGTCGATTCTTAGTACTATCACATTGATGAGCAAGTATCGTAGAATGAGTCACGCTTGTCTCGTTCCCCGTTATTTTATTAATCGAGTCGACCGTACTCGAGTAACTCGATCGCAAGTACAAGTTCTCTTTCTCTTTCTTTCTCTCTCTCTCTCTCTCTCTCTCTCTCTCTCTCTCTCTCTCTCTCTCTCTTTGTAATTTGATCAATTACGGATACCACAATAAAAAGAAACAAGAAAATGTACGCAAGTTAAATTCATCGTACAAGTTCGAGAAGAAACTAACCCACGTCTCTAAACGTTGAAATTTACAGAGGCGACATCTGAAATAAAGTCGATGTAAATATACTTCGGAAAAAAATGGCGCAGATAAAAGGAAAAAAAAAAAAAAGAAGAAACATACACACACGTATGATTTACGACAAGCGTGGGAACGAGAAATTGACGAGATAGAGAAATTTGGAGGATGCATCATATTTTAGATGTCTTATTAGAATATAATCTCGACTTGCAATTAATATAACGGAAAAGAAAAGAAAGGAAAGAAAAGGAAGGGAAAGGAAAGATAAATAGATAGATGGATGGATAGATGGATAGAAGAGACAGTTAATTAACGGTCGGTGCCATCGGATTTACACGTTTAACGAGAGATCGACAGTTCTGTTTGAATCTAAAAATAATTTAATGATTACCCTTCTCTCTATCCCCCCCTTCTCTTCCTCTTCCTCCTGCCCTGCCCTGCCCATTTAAGTTTCACGCTACTTTCGCGTACGGTCTTGAATCATTCCACGCGTATGTAGCTATCTATTTAAAGTATCACTTTGTCGCAGAAGGATCGTTTATACTCTTGAAGAAAACTAGCTAAAACCAAAGAGGCAACGATATATATCATGATTTTACCTCTTTAGATTCATTTTCATACATTTTTATGTAATACTTTCAAACTGAAATATTCGAGATTCTCGGACGAGGAATAAATTTTCTATATGTGTGAATATGTATATATATATATATATATATATATATATATATATATATATATATTTATGTGTGTAGATGTAAGATATCAATGATGACAACGTATCACATTCCTTCTTTAAAAAGCTACGTGAGAAAATCTACCAATAGGAAGAGTAGGAGAAGTAAGAGGAGGAGGAGGAGGTGGAAGAGGAGGAGGAGGAGGAGGAACACACAATGTAAAAGCAAGGCGCCGGAGCAAGAAATTTTACGCATGACTTGACGCCATCGTTCGACAGCCTTCTCCTCTTTCTCGTCCTTTCTCCTTCGCAAATTCAACGAGACGATTTTCATTGATTCCGGGAAATAAGAAAAAAAAAAGAAAAGAGAAAGAAAAATATTTATCGAAATTTTCAACAAGGAAAAGAAAAAGAAAAAATGTCATTTAACATATTACGTACGAATGATGAAGTATATATTTTTCTCACTTCTCTATGTGACATATAATGAAAATCAAATAGAAAATATTCATTTTCAAATGATTCTGAAATAAAAATAGTTGACAATTTTTTGTTTTTTAAGGTTTTTCTTTTTCTTTTCTTTTTTCCTTTGTTGTTAGTGTTATTGTTGCAATAACAATCATTAACTGACTGTGAGATTAGATAAGTTAAAAATGTCCCTTTTGCTTAACTTTTTATGCATGGTGAGATATATTTTAACCCACTTCGAAAAGTTGAAATTACTCATAGTCATACAATTTAATATTTTATTTAAAGTAAATTATTAAAAATTATATAATTATTATTATATTTAAAATTTTACGCAACTTAGATTTTTATTTTCTTTAAAATCGTGTGCCACCAAGAGTTTAAACAAAAAAAACTTGAAAACATTGAACATTATAAAGAGATGATTGGCTACAGGATTTTTGTATTTGTAATCAAATTAATCCGTTCTACACAATATGTCAAAATACAACTAATTATTTGCATTGTACAATAATTGTTATCACAAGATATTTATGTGTATATATATGTACACTGTGTTCATTTTTAATTATTTTTTCTCTTTGTCATACAAATTTACTTACGAATACGATAAAACAACAAAGTTCATTGGCGAGGACGTTTAACATAGAAAGAATCGCATTTCTGGAGCATCCTAAAATAACAGGCTCTGTTTAAAACGTTTCAGTCGGTAAGATCAACCAACATCCAAAGAGATTATTTCACTGAGTAGTACCGAGCCGATCTATTCTCAGTGAGACGAGGAATGTCGCGGAGCCGCGTGATTGCCGTTCGTTGGGTTCCGCAAAACATCGGTAACACAACCGACATTGCGCCGAGTCGGAGGAGGACACTGCCCTGAAAAGTGACGACCTCTATTTCTATGTCTACGTCGTTGCCATCGTGTCGTCGTCGTCAGACATTGACGAAGACAACGACGACGACACAGACAATGATAGTAAACCGGACGTATCGTTACAATCTTGTTCGACTTTTTCTTACATATGTACGTACAAAAATATATAAAAATGTATATGCATAACACATATATATAAATATACATACATAATATGTATATTGTGACGACAAATTTCTTGCATCATTGTTTATAAGTATGAAGTAAACGAAATTTACAATGCAACAATGTATTACCTCGATCCACCGAGCATAAAAACTTCTTCGAAGAAATAACCTAATCGAAACTTTATTCTTTGTGTGTGTGTATACATACATATATCGAGAGAGAGAGAGAGAGAGAGAGAGAGAGAGAGAGAGAGAGAAAGAGACAGAATATGTTTTATAAAAAGAGTAACGTGATAAAGTTAAATACGATTAAAGTCCATATTCTTTTGGATGAATATTTGCAATGCATATGTAAGTTTATAGAAGTTGAGATAAAACAAATATATATATATATGTCAATCTTGATCTATGTCATATAGTCGAATATAATCCCGTTTCTATTTTATAGTAGCGTATTTTTTCTCTAGAAAAAGAAAAAACAAAACAATAACTCGATCGATAATAAATGAACATGAGGGACTTATCTTAAACTATACTACAGAAATGTACTGACTGTAGTTTATATAGAAGAATCTCTCTCTCTCTCTCTCTCTCTCTCTCTCTCTCATCTGGGCGTTGGAAATATTGATCGATCCAAGTTACATGGTCGAACGTCCTTAGAACAATTGGGCCAGAAAGAGAGAGAGAGAGAGAGAGAGAGAGAGAGAGAGAGAAAGAGGGAAGGAGAGAGAAAGATAGAGAAAGAGAAATAATGAGACAGACAAACGGATAAATAGAAATTCTCATCCATTTGAACTCCGTTAACAGGAATATGAAGAATCAAGTTGTCGTCATCATTGTCCAATGATTTATACTCTCGCTATATGAAATATTATCATAAAGATTAAGCGATGTTTCGTTTAAGTTATCGAATATTAACGATCCTGTAACTAACTTTATCAGTAAAACCAGCATTTTTCATTCGCATGCGCGTAACGATGGAAGAGTATCATCGAGAGTAGTCGAGTACACGTAAGTACGTATGTACATATATATACATAAGATATATATACGTATATACACTTATATACATACATAGGTTTCTCTCGTAGTGCGTAGAAAGCTGAGCGACCAAACGAAATCATTTATATATATATATATAAAAGAAAATATTATATCAAATAAAATGGAATTGAAATTCGTCGAAATGACGATGAATTAAGAAAATATATAAACATATTTATTCGATAGTATAATATAAAGAAATATTCGTCATCCACTTTTATACAAAATCGATAAAATAAACAAATCTTCGAACGAATCACTTGCGAAAAAGAAAGAATGAAAATTTTCATTATCATAACATATTGTCACGCAATGTTAATGTCTTTTTATTCGTTAAAATAACATCGATAACACTTTCTCGTATGAATATTTGGCATTCCCGCCCGCGGATTTGGCGAAAACATGGCGGAGCCAATCAGAAAGGAGACATCTCGCACGACCAGTTAGCGATTAAAGTGTCGCGCTTAGCTCGACATGCATAGCCCACGGTTTTCACCGAACGATGACGCGCGCTCAATGCTCATGTGCCCCGAAGTGCACGGAACCCGGTACGTATATACGACTACGACTACACGACTACGACTACACAACTACGACGACTACAACGACTACAACGACGATGACGACACAACACGACGACACACGCACACACACAGACACATGCGCGCACCATCATCCAAGGATCGTGTCGTAACTTGCCGTTTAACCTGAACGTTATCGTAAAGGTGCGTCTACACCGAAACAAACATGGCTGATGGCAGATTTTATCCCAACGGCCACCATTCTGATTGATCGAACGCCTTGAAATATATAATTTGTCTTTTATTTGTCGATGCTTCATTTCGTATCGTCACACTTAAATTATCTTCAAATATCGCATGCCACTTTTATCATCATCATCATCATCATCATCATCATCATCATCATCATCATCATCATCATCATCATCATCATCATCATCATCATCATCATCATCATCATCATCATCATCATCATCATCATCATCATCATCATCATCATCATCATCATCATCATCATCATCATCATCATCATCATCATCATCATCATCATCATCATCATCATCATCATCATCGTCGTCGTCGTCGTCGTCATTTAGATCTCCTATCTCGAGAATTAAATAAAATTTTATTTTCATATCAAAATAATGATGGCGTTGTTTATTTAGCACGTTCAAATTTGAAAATACTCTATTACCGAAGATAAGAGAGAACGTTCAATAGATATTTTAAATGTGTATTACGGTTAATTAAATATTAATAAGACGAAGAAACTTGAAAGATCCTGCGCAACTCTCTAGAGTCTAGACAGTCGCAGTCGATGAATACGAAAAAACATGGTGGCGAAGCTTCATTATAATTACCTACAAGAAACGTTCCCTCTGAGAATTATATTTCTTTTTTTTCTTTTTCCTTATAACAAATAATATATATATATATATATATATATATATATATTATAGGAGAATCCAAAAGATTAATTCAAAAGATATAATAGACCTTTTTTGCTAGACATCTATTATAAATTAATTGTAAAACGATATTTATCTTGTACATAAACTATTTTTGAAATATTTTCTAATAAGAAAGATCACTCGTTGATAACAATAATACCGTACGATAGTTAGACGTATTTATCTTGATATGACACAAAGAAAATGAAATAAGATAACAGATGGAAATGAATTAGCAATACTTGAAGATATTTTCTTTTTTTTTTATCTTTCATTAAATAAATGATTTCTTTGAATAATCGAATTACGTCTTAATGAACCACTAAAATATTAGAAAAATGTTTCATTTAAAATTTGGAAAAGAATGAAGTTTTAAGAATTTAAAAATAATGCAGTTATATTTAAATTTATATACATTCTACTTTGTCATATAAAATTTTATTATAAATATAGTGATATTAAGTTATGCAATCTTAGGCATTTCAAGATATATAAGATTATTTATGATTATTAAAGTTCACTCAATGATATTTAAAATTCTAACCGAGACCTACAATTTTATATCTCGGTTTGTTAAATAGTTACATCTACAATATATATGTATATTTTGATTTATGATTATATAAAAAAACTTTTTTTTAAATAATTTACAAAGCAGTGCATCATGCACAAGCTTATACTACCTGCAGTTTTGAAATAAAATATAGACATCAATGCGGATCTCATTCCATGCTGATTATCTCAATGGCCTAAGACCGCTTAACTTTTTTTATTTTATCAGAGAATAATGTCATTTCATTCTAATTAAAATATTAATTATATCATATTATAAAATATTTATTATATCATTTGAAAACATGTTCCAGTCTGTAATATAGCATAATTTCTTATTCATCGCATTGTGTAAATCAGAAGCTAAATATAAATTTATACATATATGGTAACAGCCTATGATGATCAGAAATTATGTTAAGTCATAAGTACGCGTTATAAGATGGCCCACCAATGACTCAATGTCATCCTATAAATTCTTACATAACTTATCTAATCTGTTTTAGATATTGCACAAATAAATAAATTTACATGTCTTATTTTCAAAGAAACACATGTTTGCTTTGCTATAGCAAATAATATTACAAGTGTAACAGTCATTTGACCATAAGTTTTACTAAAATATTTTTCATTAAGGAAAGAAATAAATTAGAGGCATTTTCTTCAATACCTTTTAAACATATATTTAACTTTCTAATAAAATGTATGTAAACAATAATATATCTTTTGTTTTATTTCCTTTCATCGAGGCATACCATTAAGAAAAGATTGAAATGATTTGAAAGGAATATGAAATAATTTCGACAAGATTCTCTTTATATTTAATGTAATGTTTCATGCAATATTTAAGACAAGCACTTACCACCACCAGAGTTCCAACAATTCTCAGTCATCCCTGTTTATCCATCTGTAAAGTCGACACTGCATTATTACACTGATATCCATCTTGTTCGATTAGTCACAACACAGTTGTCTTTGGTATAGAATTACACTTTGAATACACTTTTCACGAGCTTCTTAGAACAAACAAGTAAGTTCTTTGCTCTGTCGAATCTCATTACATAGTTACATCTTTTTACCTTTTCCATTATGCATCTTGATAATGTTATCAATCAATAATCAACTTGATTTGAGAAATTACTTCAGTTTGGATTAGTTAGAAGATCAAGTAAACAAGTTCTGAAAGTACAAAGATCTTTGAAATTATAGATTCACATTAAAATCTTAGAAGAAACACTTTATAAACAATGAATTTAACGTAAATCTTCATGATCGATAAAACAAGTATTTATATATATCCATAGTATCGATCCGAAAAAAAGAATATTAATACTGTTCGAAATGCAAAAGAATTAGAAACAACGAGTAGGATGATCCTACTTAAAAGGTTATGGGATTTTCTAAGTGAAAGAAGAAATCTTACAGATCTCATCCAATGACGTACTTCGACGGAGCAAAGATTACGAACGCGTAAATGAGAAACTTATTACATCGTCTTCGTCTCCGATGACGACGACGACGATGACGATGACAACGAAAACGAGGACGACGATAATGACAACGACGACAACGACAACGATAACGATAATGACAACGCGGCGGAGGTGGCAGCGGCAACAGTGGCGACGACGACGACGATGACGACGAGGACGACGTAAACGACGACGACACCGTTGAAAAGTCGAAGGAGCAGGAGGAGGAGGGGGAGTGGTCGATCGAAGACGTCTTCAAATCCACAACGCGACATGTACCTGTTATGTACGTAATGTGAAACGTCGTCGCCTCCTCACTCGGTCACAAACGGACGTCCAAAATTCGTTGTTCCGAGTAACGAAGGATAAAGAGAGAGAAGAGAGGTTATAAGGAAAAGACTTATTGGCCTCTACTTCTTCCCGTTCCTTTTCTCTTCTTCTTTTTCTTCTTTTTCTTCTTCTGCTTTTTCTTCTTTATCCTATTGAAGATTTTCGATCGAGAGAAATCGTCCAGCGTTATTTTCACTGGACAATTTTGAGGTTACCTCAACGCGTAGAAAATCGCAATAGCGTGTTTTCGTTCGTTCCAGGTCGCGTTTTCACGTGCTAACTTTCGACGATTTCTTCGATGAAGTAAAGCCGATTATTACGAGAACGATTATTTATCTCTTGAGTCTAACATTGTGACCAATAGCTTCACGAATATAGAAATAAATTCTCTCGTGATACGCGTAATTACGAACAAAATGTACAGCAGCGGCAATGGGGGGTCTCGATGTTTCTTTTTCTCCTTCTCTTTTCCTTTTCTCTTTATCCCCCTTCTTCCTCTTTCTCTCTCTTTCTATATATATATATATGTGTGTATGTGTGCGTGTGCGTATTGTATATATATATATATATTCTATCTCCTTCCTTTTCGCTCGATTCCTGCCTTTCTTCTACGCTACCCCCTCTTGCTCCTTCGCTGACTGACTGACTCTGTCTGTCTCTCTGTTCCTGTCTGTCTCTTTCTCTCTCCCTCTCTCTCTCTTCGTCTTTCACGATTTTGCCGTATTTTCCTCTTCCTTTCTCTTTTTCTCTGCCTCCTCCGATCAATCTATTTTATTCAGTCAACATTAAGAAGGTTAATAAGTCTAATTCGATTCGGAAAAATATTTCGTGTTATTGATAAGCACGCGTTTTTTTTCGTTCAACACACCTCACGACGCATAATGGAACAGCACTTTTTTCCTTCCTTCTTATGGTCTCTCTGTCTCTGTCCTCTCTCTCGCTTTCTACCCGTTCGTTTCTCTTTCACGGCATAGTGCACTCCGCTTATCGGAAGAAAGGGGAAAACTCATCTGGAAGATGGCCGCCGACCGCCTGTCACCGATTTATCCCTTTCTCGCATGGCCACTCTATGCGCGAGCGAAGAAACGACGGACAAATAGGCGAACGTACGAACGTACGAACGAACGAACGAACGAACGGACGGACGTACGAACGAACGAACGTACGACCGTACGAACGTACGAACGTACGAACGAACGAACGAACGAATGAATCTACGTGTACGTACTTACGTACGTACGTACTTACGTACCTAAGAGGAAAGGTACGAAAGAAAAGACGAGTTCCTATACGTAAACGACGCCGCAGCTACCGTACGCGCTGCGTACTGCCGGCTGATTACTATGGAGGCGACGATGGACGAAGGTAAAAGGACGAGAGACGTCGAAAGGCGAGTGTGTATCTGTGTATACTTTTACATGTACAGTCGCATACGGTAAGAGAGAGGGGAGAGAGAAAAAGGAGTGGGGGAGAGAGGGAAAGAAAGAAAGAGAGAGAGAGAGAGAAAGAAGGCATATACACGCACGCACGAAAAAATCAGCAGCGCACTCTCGATCGAGGTACTACGTATAGTAAAAATGACCTACTATATTTTACTATTACTATTACTACTACTATTTACTGTTACTATCACTATTACTATTATTATTATTATTATTTCTATGTTATCACAAATATTGTTACATTTTATTTACAGAATGTCCAGTCGATAGGTATAAAGTGATAAGTTCTCTTTCCTTTACGACAAATTTCGAGTTCACACGATAACTACACGTTCGACCAACCGAAAAACGCGCCGGCTTAAAATCGTGACGATTTTCTTTTGTACGCACGCACTCGGTGCGCGAAAGACCAGTGACGTCGCTTTACTCGTTGCAGATTCTCTTTCTCTTTTTCTCTCTCTCCCTCTCTCTCTTTTTCTCTTTTCTTCTAGCATCACCCCTTTAGCGCTCTCTCGTTTCTCCCACTACTTCACTTGCTTCCTATCTTTTTAACAGCTTCGGCTATTATCGGTGAGCTACGATATGTTTATTAGGCGCGTCACTGACCAACTAGTCACATGACTCGCGCAGAAATCATTTTTCTCCATTTCTTTTTTCTAAGATATATGTATTTTTCCTAGATTCTTGATATTACTCCCTTTAAGATATTTAACCTACGCAATATCTTCATCGTCATTCTTGTTGTCTTTCGAATTTTCCAAACATTAATTCACGTTTATTTAGTTAAATTCGTATAATTTAAAAAAAAACATTATATAAATTCTAATTAAAGAATGACATTGTTAAAAATAATATTATATTATATTTTAGTTTTTATCGAGCGATATAAAATTGTTCGTGAGGTATGTATCTATGTACATATCTATGTATACATGTATGTATATATGTATGTATCATTATGACGTGAAGCATGTCGCCATTATACCGGCGTGAAACGATACCGATTTGATTCGATAAGTCGAACAATCGACGCTCACCACCACGTGACGCTCCAATCGATGTTCTCAATCGAACGGGATTGGTAAGATTCGTCCGTGAAAGTTATGCGTGCGCACTTTTCATATAACCGAAGTATATATATACGACGAGTGCATCGTGCTTCGATTACGCGAAAACGAACAACCTTTACGGCTCCGCGTACGCGACATCGGCCTTGAATGTTATCGTTGAATCGACCTGTATCAGTCCTACCTTCTCAATTCTCAACGATACATGACGATATGAGTCAACTTGTACGAAAAACTTCGATTTTCGAAATATTCCCTAATATTTATTATCAACCGAGGAGAGTTAAATATGTTCGCTTGAGGAAGTACTATTATATATATATACACGAATTTTTATATTATTATTTTATATACGCGAATTTTTGATTAGCAATAATGAATTTCAGCTAATGATAAAAATGTCTCGTGAAATTGATATTATTATTATCTTTTTTCGGAGGATGCATCAAAAATAATTGTCGATATCAAAAGAAATCGATTTTTCTTTTCGAACGATTTTATTCTCTAATAATTTTTTTTTTTAATTCTTTAGATTCAATCTGCTATGAAATATATTTTTTTCTTTTTTTTTTTTAAATGTTAAGAAAAAAAATGTTTCAATTAATATGCACGTGTGTGTATGTGTGTGTGTATTCAGAACGTTTAGGAAAATCGAAAGTGTAGAGAGGCGTGCCACTTTATAGTAATCATAGTGTAAACTTGTCTATACGTGTCAAAACGGTGTATGTATGTATCCCTATATGTTCATTAAATTACTTTTCGAATTCGTGCTGTATTGATTGTATAATCAAGGATTTGGATTTTATATAGAAAAAGAAATTAAAAGAAAAAAAGAAACAGTAAAAAAATTTTAAACAAGGTAATTATTAACCGAGGTCACAAAATAAAAGCGCATTAAGCACAAGTTCGAATTGGTTTTCTTGAGAGTACAGTGGGCGAACGGGCGGGGGATAGGGGTGGGGAGGGAAGGAGGGATTACGTTAGTCGTAGTTATCGACCAGCCCATAACGACCTTGAAACTGAACGACTTTTATATGCGCCAATGCGATTCTCACGAAATGAAAGTATGTATCTTATTTGATCGGGCGATGTGATCGTTGTTAAATTTTCAAACAATCGATATAATCTATAATATTGTACGAAATATGGAAATCTATCGTTTGAAATAATTTTAAAACCTAACCCGTTAATAAATAACAGGCGTTTGGCACGTAACATTTTCTTGATCTTTTTTCTTTTTTTTTTCTTTTTTTTTTTTCCTTTATGTTTCATACGATACGAGATAGCTTATGTGTCATTACACGATCAAATAATGTGTGTGTGTGTGTGTTGCTACTGCCTGCTGTATGTATGTATACGTGTATTTGTATGATGCATGTATGTATGTATGTATGTTGTATACGTACATAGTAACACGAACGAAATCCTATCGCAATGTCGAGAAAACGTATAGGTCGTAGTAGTAGTAGTAGTAGTAGTAGTAGTATAATTCTTTCTTCTCTCTGATTTGAACGATATAATTTTTCTTCTTACGATGGTTAATATTCACTTTTAACGATTAGATCGGTTTAATATCTTGTAAAAACGACGTTGTGAAATATAATAACTCATTTTATAACTCGTTCGAGTAGGCCTCGCAAAGCGAATAAGA
Organism: Vespa crabro; assembly: GCF_910589235.1. NCBI lineage: Eukaryota > Metazoa > Arthropoda > Insecta > Hymenoptera > Vespidae > Vespa > Vespa crabro. The sequence goes on from NC_060965.1 coordinate 6,546,107, forward strand.
TGTTACCCATCGTGGAAGAGAATGAGCGCGATTAAAATTGGTAACGTAACCTATTTAACGTGATAAACTATAATACGATCATCCATACCTTTCGATGCCAAGCTGATAGTATTCTTAGAGTTGATCCGAAGACTATACGATGAATATATCATAGTTTTAATATTGCAGATGTAAATCACACGACCGTTTACGCGATTTGTAAAACAATACTCAGGTTTTATTTATCCGAACTTATACGCTGTGACGTCATATTGCTTCGTCGATGATCATCTGTTTTAAAAGTACTTCCATAATCATATTTGAAATATTTAGAACGCGGGAACACGGTTATATATGACATATATATATATATGTATGTGTGTATATATGTATATATATGTTTCATTTTCTGTAGAAAATATTTATTCATTTCTTTTAAATATCTTCCTTGAATGAAGTTAAAATGTATACTTATCGTTTAATTACTATTAATGTATGAATAAAAAATAAGATTTTCTTTTCTTAATATAAAGTTTTTTTCTTTTTTTCTTTTTTTTTTTTTAATTTGTTATATTTCATTTGTTATTATAATGGCTAATTTATCTCCATTTAAATTCATTAATTCATGTAACACATATATCTAGATTTAATTGAAATCTGTAAAGAAACACATTTGTCACATTTGGCAGATCTGAAAAACAAGGAAAAATTTCATGTAGTTTATAAATTCTTTTATAAGTATATATAAATTAAAAATAACATTACAATATTTTATGTCTATAGGAAATAACATAAATATTAAAAAAAGGAATGGATATTTCTCACTTACATCATTGACTGCATAACTATTATATTGTCGGCAATACACTTTCTAAGCTTAAATATGATATTAACTACCAAATTTTTATACTATTATACTATTCTAGCATTATTAAAGCAATGGCATTTTATATATGTCAATACACAATGTTATCAAAAGTTGTAATATTTGTTTTTTCTTTTTTTTAAATACAATTACTCTTATTCAATTAAAAACATATTGAAGAACAAATGTTTTATTTGAAATTATATCTGATAGAGAGAGGTTTTTTTTTATATAAAATAAAATACTCTAAGTAGATTATTGCACTATAAATATTTGTTTACTAATACCAACATAACAATGACATTTACTATTCTCACAAATAATTATTTATATCATATCAATTATATTCATATTTATTTCTTAAAAAAAAAAAAAAAAAAAAAAAAAAAAAAAAAAAAAAAAAAAAAAAAAAACGTAGTTACAATTATTCATAAACAAATAAAGTAACTACTATAATTTCATGCTTAGTAATTTTTTATGTTTAATAATCGTATACAATTTTTGTTAAAACAGAGATTAAAAGATCGATAATAATTATTTGTGTTTCTTGTTACAAACATGTAGCGTTATTTATGAGAATTCTTTTTTACATTTTGCAGTGTAGAACTGCATTACATTTAATGTTATATAAAGACTGTAGTATACATGTAAACTACATTTACTTATATTCGAGTAACATTAATTTCAAATAAATAAATAAAAAATACTTACAGATCACAATAGTTTCATGTAATTAAATAAATTTTTTAAAAATAATATATCTCTTATAATCAACGCATTTACTTAAGATAACATCACATCATTTTGTGTTTTCAGTTCAAGTAAAGAAAACGAAATTATTTTTTGTTTGGCAAAATAAAATGGAGCAATATATAAAAAGATATTTTAATTGAAAGATTATATCTTATAAAGTAATATTTCAACAAATATCTCTAAAAATTGTCTCACATTTTATATACAAAATATAACGATACAGGTACTTTTCAAGTGAGATTTATATATAAATCAAAAAAGATGTATTTAACAATGAGTCTAAATATATATTTACTTTCCTGCATGAAGAAGTTATGTTTATATCATACATAAACGAATGTACATAATACGTTCTTTTTCCTGTGAACTAGCATTACTAAAAACATGTATCTATGAGTATACATGCTATTGAAAAAGTTAATGATCAGAAATACATCTACACTTTTATATATTAAAGCATTTCTTTTCTTTTTTATAAACATTACGTCCATCGTTTTTAAAAATGTTATGATTTAGATGTGTGTCCTGTACACGAATAATGATTTTCGAGTATGTATGTATATTTATCCATTTAACTTTTCATGTATAACGAAAGAAACTGTTTCTGTGATAATATAATCAAATTTGATATCTATCACAGTACTTACTGAATGTTTCAAATTCCTTGAAATTCTTCTCTTAGAATACTTCCGTTCTTATAAATCAGATTAAAAAAGGACATTTTAACCATAAAATAATCTTACAGTTTCCTCTATCAATCTACAGTCGCAACCACATCCGTATTATTAGTTTGAATAGTTAAGTCTTCATTGTCAGTTGGTGTTTTTTCTATTGTATTTGAAAGAGTAGTCTGATGAATATTCGAAGCTTGATTATCAGTCTTCATTTCATCTATTGTTTGTGCTGTCGTTAATGTACTCCACCAGTTAGAAAAAGCTCCTTTAGCTTGTGAAATTGCACCACCTTATATAAAGAAACAAATATTTTATTTAAATAACTTTGCTAGTTATGATTTTTAATAAAAGTTAAGAATTTATCTTACCCACTGCTTTGCCAGTAGTTGCAACTGCTCTTCCAGTTGAAAGCATAGCTTGATTAAGTTTCCTACCACTCTCAGTATTTTGCATAGTACTATGAAAAAAGAGTTATATATAAATTATTAAAATACAATTAATGAGGATTGCATTGTTTTATTAACTTACTGTGAAAAACGTAATTTCATATCTTGTACAGATAATTGACCAGCAAAAGGATGACCAGGTTCTATATTATTAATTTCTGGTTTATTCAAGCTATTCCACATTTTGTAATTATTTGTAGCACGCCAAGCAGCCATGAACGTGGAATTATAGTGATCTGACTGTCGTGTATCTTGCTGCATTGAAGTACGTAGCATACTTAAAAGGTATACTCGAAATTGGGTTCTAATCCATTCATCACCACCTTCCCATCCTACTCCATCCAAGAAAATATCTTTTCGAGGCTCAGAGACATGTCTAACTATGTAATCTGCAAATCTTAGATCCTCAGTAGTAAGATGTAATTGTTTTCTCAATTCTGGATCGGTAGCTTCTATTCTTGTGTTTTCAACCTTCCATAAATAATACAAAATAAAATCGCACGTGTTTTGGATATCACTGAATTATGACATGAACTAAAATATGTACAGTATTATATATTTCATAACAAACACTATATGTTATACCTTCTTACCTAAAGTCTAATAATATATCGAACAATTAATAAATAATTTTTCTTATAACTCACCTCAACCAGAACATCAATTAGTTGCTTTTTTTGTTTAAATAAAACATTTGTTGCTCCGACTACATATCCTCTAACATTAATATCTCCTAAGAGATCTAAGTATGGTAAAGATAAATATGGTAGACAAAGGTATCCCTTAAAAATAATAAATGAATTTGATTACAAGTAATAAAGAAAACATATACTGATTTTAATTGATTTTTAAATAAAAATCTTATATATACCTTAGTAAATAAACTTAACGGCAATCCGCAATGTTCTGGATTTATATGTGCTATTTGAGTTATATTGTTGGTCAATCGTGCATCAGATAATGCATCATTACTTGTATCGCGTGGTAAACTATTATCAGCATCACCCATGCCTAAAGTAATTGTATTGACGCTATGCACTCTGTGTACATTGTCATTCGCTTTAGGTGAATATTTAGAATTATTTTCTTCATAATTTTCAGTGCATTCTTGTGTTGACTCTACATCAATAATTTTTCCATTTAAATTTTCATTATTATTTTTTTGAATAGTCATATTGCCAAATGCATCCATACATTTTCCTTCCATTGTTTCAATAGTTTTATTATCATTTATACACAAAGAATTTCTATTTGAATTATCATTAATATTCTCATGCGCAAGATCTGATATGTTCTCCTTTATAACATTTGTAGTAGATAAATTAGAGTCAACACTATTCAATGCAATTTCATCATCAAAAGTCGGTATAGGAGACATAGGTCTAGACGGTCTATAAGAAAACAATTGTAATAGAAGTATAACTATATGAAGTAATATGAATTCATCTATTCGTTTAAAATACTTGATAATATAGTACTATATACTAGATAATATACTGAATAATATAGTACATAGCAAGTAGATGGATTCATTCAAAATACCTGACACAAGCTGCTTGTTGAAGACCATGTTCGATCATACTGGGATATAATGAAAGTAAAGTTAATATTGTGGCACATAACGGCTGTACAGGAGATTGGTAAAAAACCACTCTTTTTTCTAGCAAAAGTAATTTAAATAAAAGAAGTACTTTATGGCGAAATTGTAATATAAAATCTCTGGCAGACAGACCTATAAGTAATATTATACTTTAAATATACGTACAATATAATTATTTGGTGTTTTTATTAAAGCTAATATGAAAATACATTTCTATTGATAGTTACCAACAAATACTTGAGGTGGTATTTGACTTTCACTGCTCATACAAGAATTAAGATGACGATAAGTATCTTCTAACAATGATACTTTACTAAAATCTCCTTCTTCAAAATATGCATGCGTTATTAATGCCATTTTTACTTGAATATGACCATAAAGTGGCAGAGTACTTAATACACAAACAGATTTTTGTACTGTTCCTCTAGTTATATCAGAAGTGCGATTTTTTAATTTCTGCAAATATACTTACAAAATATACATATAATTCTAATATTAGATATTAACCTCTATGTTATAATTACCTCAACAGGAATTTGTCTAAAACAAGAAATACCATATATGGTACGTTTTGGATCATTGAGACTAGGCAAATGAAAATAAACTGTATCTTCGTCATAATTATGAGATCCATCAGGTAACGCTAAAGTTGGTAAGTATTTCCAACCAAGCGGACACTCATTTGGTGCACCAGGCACTAAAGGCGGAAAAGAGTATTCTACCTATGTGTTAAAAAATATTAAAACGATAAAAGATATAAAATATAAATGAGTCTGTGTATAATCTGATTAGATTTTAATTTATAATTTTAAAATTGGACGACATTAATGATCATTATAATTATCGGCGAAAAAATATAATTTGTATTGATGACGAATTATCACGAAAATAAACGAATTCTAAATTACCAATAACGTTATTAAAACGTATCAAATAAAGGTTATTAATTCTGTCAGAAGAAATTCACTTACTTGACATCCTTTTTTATGATGAAATCCAACGACTATGACATGAAGGATCGGCCCAGCTGATTCTGCCATATTTTTCATATATTGTATGACGAATAGTAAATATGTAGAATATATCACAAATATCTATCGTTGCAAAGAATTTCTATGTTTCATTTCAAAATTTCTAGAACACCCTTTTCTATGACGGGTGACCGACGAAGCGATAGCAGACGCACAGTTTGACATGCGCCATGATATACCCTGATATATGTGTATCGTGATTCTACAAAACATAGTAAAATGTTACCAACATGTAAAATTCAACTTATCTAAATTATCATATAAATCGTAGAGTTATAGCGCTATAAGTTTTATCAAACGATAAGAATTTCTTATTCTGATTATCAACATAAACTGATTCCAACGAATGTTGAAGGACATTTTTATTGCGAGATGAAAATGTTTCTTGTTATTATACATATCGGAGATGTTACATTAGGCCATTGCGAACAGACAAATGACAAATACAATTTTTTTTAATTCAAATTTTAAAACAACTACTACTTATGTTATTATTCTTGTATACACGCGAATTATTGATAGTGTGGATATTATTAGGAGAGGGAGTTATATAGGAATTTAATAATAAACAATTTTCGTTTAAGTATTTTATATATAAACATTTCACGATTACAATTTGATATTTATAAACAAGATCCAAGTTGTTATTACCTTGTAAACATAAGAATGTTTGTTTTTTTCTATACCTAATTGTAGATAGTACTACGAAAATAACATATAGGTAACTCTTTTATTGTTATAGGTCAGTTAATATACTTAAATAATATTACAAGTTCTGGGAATAAAATGTAATTTTACAGTATATTAAAATTTGTCTTTCTTTTCTTTGCATTCCACATGGCATTGTTCAGAATTTTAATTCAATTGCAATTTTTTTCTTTGTTTTCTTTTTTTTTTCAAATAGGAGCTCTTAAAATATAACAAACATTAACAAATCATAATATTAATCTGGCAATGAATGTTACCACCATTATAGTGACGTTTCTTCACCGATAAAATATAATCTGGATCCACGTGTGCGATCTCTATGTAATGACCTGCAGGGCACAGCTCTCAATGTGTTCCTCTTAAGACCAATCGAGTTAAATGCTCGCAATTGATCAGGAACACGAGGCTGCTCTCTGCTGTCGGCCTCATAGCCGCCTCTCTTTCCCATGCCAAGAAGAAGGAAGGAGAGGAAAAAGATGGGTGATAAGGATAGTTCCCTGGAAGACATGCTACCTGCGTACATTAAATCCCCGTGTTCCATCTGGACCGATAGGCATACGAGTAACATTACTGGGAAGAGCACTTCCACCTGGTACAACTGACTTTGGTTGAATTCTATTTATTTCTTGTATTACTTTTTCTTCAGGACTTTTCTCTTCTCCTAAAATTCTTCTTCTTGCCTCTGCATATTCTTGCTCCCTCTATATAATTTTGAATTATATTGAGATAAACCTTACCTATGCATGGATATATTTTAGTTTCCATGTATACCTGTTTTAATGATTTAATAGGTTGTTTCGGTTTGTCTCCATTTAGTAATGGACCATCGCCACTACCTTGGGAATCTCTTGTAGGTCTTTTTAATATCTTTACTGTTGGCTTTGGAGGTACATACTGAGATCTCATCCCATCTTCACCCAAAATTATCATTCTTGTATTATTTGTATTATTATTATTAATCTTTAAGCTAAAACATAAAATATTTATATTTGGATTAATCACATCAATATTATATTTATTAAAAGTAATTAATGAACATACCTAGAAGCTTCTATCTCTTCTAATGCTTCTACAGCATTCAATCGGAGAACATCCAATTTTTTATCAAGGACCTAAAATATTATATAATCTAATTTATATTTAAAAGTATTCTATTATTATCATATCAACAAACATATACGTTTTATAAAATATATTGATATTTGAAATTAAGGGCTTATATTATATCAATTATGTATTTACTTAACATATGTTTATCCATCAATATTTTATTCATAGTACTGTAGCAATATATTCTCAAGAAATGTGGAAGTATTGAAAAAAATCTTCGCTAACTCTTTCCATATTTATCATAGATTTATATAAATCATACTAGGGTAATGAAATATTTGAAAAATTTATAAATTTATACGTACACATAAATATTATATTGAGCAAACAAAAATATTAATTAACATAATGATCACAACAAGTGCGCATCGATATGCTCACTGCTTAGAGAAATTCGCACTTGAAAGATTTCATGTGTAAAATAGGTTAACACGATTACTTACATTATTAATTAGATTGAAAAGATTATTATTAAGAAAATATTCCAATGGTTAACCTACCCCTGGATCATCTATGTCTTCCCAACTTTCCAAAATATCGTCTACCGCTGACATTTCACAATTTATAACGCAAAATCTTGACTTTCACAAGTCAAGCCCAAGATACCTGATAGCAGGAACAGAGCTCGGACCTTTCAAGGAAGTAGAGGGTGTTGGAAAGTGTGTCTTTTTTTGTTAGAACGAATATTATAGTGGTATCTTATATCAGATTAGCCACCTGAAGATATAAAATATTTCCTAGATGAGTTTCTACACGAGATATCAATTCAATTGACTAACTTTTACAAACTTTAATATATATATATATTATATATATATATATATGAGTACATATATATGTATGTATATCTATATATATATATATAATATAAGTCTAACCCTAGGCAAAGTGAAGTTAGTCAAATTTAGATAGGGGGAGTTTGTCGCCATTTGTCGTAATGGCAAAAATGTATACGTTGCCGTCAAAATTAATTATTTAAAAATTATTTCTTAATTATCATATAAAAAATGAATTGACATTTTTTTCAAATCGAAATTTTAATAAATGAATTACGAAATTTTAATTTTTTTAAGAGCTGTAGTTTTCTAATGATTCTAATGTATTTTATAACTAACATATTTAGTTATAGAGATTATTCTTACTATCGATAACTATCGTTTTCAGATTATAATCAAAATATTTATTGAATGTTAACTTTTAATATGTATTATTGAATAAATTTGATGAACAATAATTTTCCTCCCTTGAAATACTGGCGTTAAAAACATTAATCTCTGATGTAAATGGAAAACGATAGATTTACCGATCGTTTTTACGTCTTGATTTCCGCATATTTACAATTTCTTACAATGACAATAGATGTCATTGTAGTAGTTTTGTGTATCATGCGCTTTAAGAGCTGTTATTGTATTTAACTGACAAAATACATTTTTTTTATTGAGATTTTGTTATTAATTTATTACAAAATAGTATAATAGCTTTTATAACTATTTCACGTTATAAATATAGATAATTATTCAAGAAAAAGTTATTTATATTGATGATAAGATAATTTTATCTTCCCGACAATATCATTCGTTTATCATCAATGAATTTTGTATACTTTCTAATTTATTGAATTATATATACACTAATATATTGTATAGAAACGCTAGTTATTTGTCGTTATTTAAAATATTATCATTTAGAGTTAAAAACAAATCTTAAATTTGAATTATATTTAATTTAGTATGTGATCTAATTATTACAAAAGTTTTATATTAAAACTGTGTATTTTATGTAATATATAATTATATATTTATATATATATATATATATATATATATATATATATATATATATATTAATAGAATATATAAATGAGCAGATAAAATGACGGAAATAGAATGGTATATATTTATTAAAAGTTTTTAAAATTCAAAGTTTCATACATATTACTTTTTATGAGTAAATTTGTCATGTATTTATTTATCATAGGATAGCAAAATCAGTAGATTATGGATCTGTGAAACATGCTCGATTAGAGGAAGTGACTGAACATCCTTTGAAGCCGGTTACTGTTACAGTAAGATATTATAATAATAGATAATATTTTATTATAAAAAAAAATTCTACGAAATTTATTTTTTTGTAGTTAATCGACGGACGTAGTGGAGTTAGACGAAATGTATTACGAAGTACAAGTACAGGTTCTTCTACAGGAACACCGACACCAACTCATACACCTTTACCAACAAATTTGTCTATGGATCCATTATTGAGTCATTCTGCTTTGGATGGTTCGGATCCACTTACACAATTCGCACGTGAAGAATTGGATCCATTATCTAAAATGGCTGCAGATGAAGTAATTTATATAATAATTTTTTAAAAGGAATAGGAAGATATAATATATATATGATTATAAATGTGCATTACAGTGGGATTACTCTTGTGTAACAGCAGTTCCTGGTAAAAAGCCTAGAGATACTACAGATGAGTTAATAGAACCATGGTTGGCTAGACGTAATGCTATTTTAAGTAAATATACAACTTCAGAAAAATTATCAATCGTTACTAGTTTTTTATCAGGAGGAGAAAAAGGTATTTATTTTTATATTATAGTTACAATCCATATTATAATTTGCATCAGATCTTGTAATATCGTGGTATTTACAATTTAATTGTAGTTATGGTCAAAGTGCAGCCAAGTGGTACAATGGTTGATAAAGTACGAACAAGATTAGAACAATTGGATGACTTTGAAGAAGGATCTGTTAGACAAATGTTAGATTTATCACAGCAGGAATACACTGCAAGGATTGAGCAATTAAATAATGAATTAGTACAAGCTTGGCATTCTGATCAAAGAGTTAAAGCATTGAAAATTGCAATTCAAGTATAACTTTTTAAAAATTTCTTTTCAATAAGTAATAATAAAAAATATGTTAATAGATTACATTAAATCTGATTTTTCAGTGTGCTAAATTATTAGTGGATACATCTGTAATGGCCTTTTATCCTAGTAAATTTGTATTGATCACAGATATTTTAGATATTTTTGGCAAACTTGTGTATGAAAGATTGAAGGTGAAAGCTGAATATTACAAGTTAGTTTCACTACTTTTTTCACTTTATTAACATTTAATTCAGTTTACCATGTATTTTAATTATACAAAATTTGTATAGACCCGGAAGTAAAGTCCCAACAAGCCTACCTGATAATTTTACACCAAGTATGGTTCCAGAAAATGCAAAAGAAACTTGTCGTAATTGGTTTTATAAAATAGCTTCGATAAGAGAATTAGTTCCAAGACTTTATGTAGAGATGGCAATAATAAAATCTTATAGTTTTCTAACAACAAGGTAAGATAATTTACTTATAATTATCTCAGTAATAATTTTAAGAAATTTGTTAATATTAACTATTCATTTTTGGTTTTAGCGAATTTAACACAGCTCTATTACGCATTACTCGAATGATACGAGGGATTGGAAATCCTCTAATAGCTGTCTATGCTAGATGTTACTTGTGTAGAGTAGGACTTGCTTTAAATAAAACTTCAGATTTTGAATTTGCAAAAGATAATCTGTACGACTTTCTTTTTACATATCATCAATTATTTGGACAATCTGTAAAAAATGAATTAGGTAAACAAAATATGACTTTGTATTCATATTTAAACCTCTATTTACCTGCATTAGATTGGATTTTACAAGTTTTGGTAGCAACAGCTTCAGATAGTCTTTTAGAGGAAGTTCTTTCTCGGTTCAAACAACAGACAAAAAGGTATTATATTTATTTTTATATTTTTATATTACTGCATTATATTAATTTTATATAATAATTTATTGTTTCTTATCTTTTTTTTGCTTTAGTTCTTTATTGCTAAACTCTGTATTGACAGCATTCAGACCAGTGTATATTGCTGCACGTGCAATGGATTTTGTAAATTTAATAGCAGAAAGTAAAGATGATGGTAATAAGCGAGATAAATTACATCATTTCAAGTAATCTAAATAGACTATTATTTTTTACTTAGATAGATATTGTATTAAACTTTTTTTCGTCATATAATAGGATATCCACAGCATCTATTATACAGAACCTTAGGTGAGTGTCTTATAAAAGAATCCCCACCGAAAGAGGACTGCCAAGCGATACTTCAAATAATATGGAAGTACATAAGCGAGCTCAAAGATCCTACTAAATTCATGCATTGCATAGAAATTTGGATACAATTTACTGTTTTGCATTTTTCTGTAAGTTATAAAATTTTGTGCAAAATATAAGATTGGCATATATATAATGTATATTTCATAATATGTATTATTTATATTCAAGGTTAACGAATTGAATTTGTTTTTTGGACAAATAATTGATCGTCTTAGTCCAAATAGAACATTCGAGCACTATTATTCACAATTGCAAACGGTTGTAGAAAAAATAGTTGCTTATACACAAGATTTTGAATCTTTATTGGCTATGGTAAATAAAATATTTTGTATATATCCGATTTTATTATTTTATTGATATAGTAAAATTTAAATTTCATTTTAGGATAACTTTTTGCCACTGATAGATTTGTTCCACAAGGAAAGTATTAGAGTTGAGGTTTGTAAAACCATTATAGAAGGTTTAAGCAATCAAAATAGTCCTATTACAGATCCAATTATTATAAATGCTTTAATGTTTATCGCCAGGATAATGCATGATTCTGTTAGGTATATATAACTTGTTGCTATAAATAATGTAATAATTTTTTATTATTTATATTTATATTTATATAATCTACATGTATTAATTAATAATCACAGTGCTTTAACCGTCGAAGATGAGAAACGTCAAATAGGTCAATTAATTTGTGGGCTTGTACAACGAGTTGATTATGGGCGTGATTTTGAAAAGCAACTTAATTTTTATGTTGAAGCTAGAGCAGCTTTCCCTAACTTGGATAGTGTCCATATTCAACTCATACAGGTATGAGAAATATTTAATGATCTACATTTAATATAAAATAGATGTTCAATAATTCAAATATATTTACAACTCTGTAATTAGAGTGTGAATAGACTAGCTGTAGATACAAGGAAAATAGTTCGTGGGCATCATACTAGAAGAACTTCAGCATTTGTACGTGCATGTGCAGCATTTTGTTTCATAACTATACCATCATTAACTTTAGTATATACTCGTCTTCAATTATATCTACTATCAGGACAAGTAGCACTTTTAAATCAATGTTTGGGTCAAGGTAAAGTACTAAGATATTAAAATACTGTTTTATTCATATATTGATTTAAAAAATATACATTTTTTTTTGTTTACAATTTTATTAGCTGATGCTTGTTTCAAAGCAGCATTAAGCTTAGTTCCAGAGATGCCTAAAACTATAGACATTGATGGAAGACAAAAAAATTCACAGCCATATTTGCTATCATATCTGTACAATTTTTTGTCTACCTTATTGGTGGTTCCGGTATGTATTTATGTGTTATTCATATTCATAGATAAAAATATATGTAAGATAAAACCAAACTTTTTGATAAAAAGCAAGTATTTTTGACATATTAGGATAGTCCAGAACATGGTGTTTTATATTTGATAAGAGGTTTGCTAAATGCTGTACAACGTTGTTGTGATGAAAGTACCTCAACTAAAGCATACTTATATTTACGTGTCCTTGATCTTCTTTCAACTGTGACTCAAGAGAATTATCCCTATCATATAGACAAGGTAATCTGTATTATTCAGCTTCTTCTTGTATGCTATTCTTTTTCTTCTATTTTTTTATTTATACAGATAAAAAAGAAGAAAAAGATATTTTTTTTAGGTTGACTCTAATGATAAATTTTATGGATCGAATCAAAAGTTTCTTGAAGAGGTCAACAAAATATGTTCTAAAATAGTAGAAGAAATTCTTAATCATTTAAAATATCTCGGATCTACAGATCAATTGGATAAGCAATCCATTCTTGCATTAGAACTTTTTAATCGTTTTATAATAAGGGCAGATTTACGTCAACCTGCATTAGCAAATATTGCTATAAATCTATGGAATTTATCTCAACGACATGGTTCTGTTGATCCTAAAGTTAAGGTATACGGACTTTGGATTTGTTTTAATTTACGGTTTATAGACTTAGATCTATTAAATAAAACATTCTCTTTTTTTTAGATAAAAATTATAGCGTATATGATGCAAAAAATGCATTGCCAGGAACATGAACATTTCGTAGGTATCCTAAAAAGAATGAATAAGTAAATAAATACAAATAAAGCAATTTCTTTGATCTAAGTGAAATAGTTAGAATATTCGTATATAATTCTATGTTGAGAAAAAAAGAAATGGTAGTAGGTCTAATATATGCTTAACAGAATTTATTGGCAGTCGTTTGGAAGACATGTTGTAATTATATACAATAGTTTCTTAAAAATTTTACATATTTTAGAAAAATTAATTATAACAATAAAAGCATAATTTAAATTCAATGATTATTCGAACTAAATTATGAATGTATTATTAACTATTTAATTAAATTAGATTTAAGGAATATTAAAAAAGAACAGCCAAACAATATTATGAGAGATATAAAGTTAATATTACAGGAACAAATGTTTTGTACTATCCTATATTAAAGTGCTATTAAAATGTGCTGCGTTTAAAATTGAACGTTTGATAAAAAATAATTTTTCATATTAGTTTTATGTAAGAAAGAAAAAAAAAAATACGAATAAATATATAAATTTAAGAGAGATACGAGAGATAAGAATGACTGAAGAAAATATAAATGCAAGTTTACGTAATTAAAGAAATTTACAAGAAAAAGATCAAGATATAATGATAATAATAATAATAATGATAATAGTAACAATAATAGTAATAATAACAGATATAATAATAATAATAAAGACGCAAGAGATTAAATGTTAATTATAATAAACTTTTTATCAATACTAAATATATCTGATCAAATAAATTTCGAAGATTAAATCGGTCACATTATTTATACGATGATAAAACTGCCATACAAAAATATGTCATTACCTAAGGATACATTTTGTAGATATTTATAATAAATTCTTTAAAATTATATCTATAATCTATGGAAGACGTGTGATTGAATAATCGATCAAAAGGCATTCATAAGACCTTAAGATTTTAAGTTTTTAAAACGCCTCGTAAAGCGTCCAAAAATATATCAGCATGATGTTCCGCGAATGTTAACGCTGGTCTTAATCTTACTGCTTTATCACCACATCCACCTGTTTGTATACCTATTTATAACGGAAAAATACATATTCCAGTATACGAAAAAATAAGACGTATATTATTGAAATTTTATACAAGTGGAAACATTCTTACCTTTAGCTAATAATCTTTTGATAAGAGCATCTCGACGTTCAGATGTTTCGCAATTGAAAGCTATGAAAGTTCCACGACCACGAACGGAATTCATTATTGTAGAATGTTCATTTTGAAGAGCATTCAATTCCTTTAACATGTAATTACCGACACGGGTAACTTGTTTTAAAAGGTTTTCTTTTATTATGGTATTTAATACTACTTCCAATAATATCAATTTACTAGGGTCACCCATCCACGTATTGAATACACGATAGGATTGCTTTGGTCTATGGTGAAATGAAAGAAAAAACAAATGTAATCAATATTGAAATATATCTTTAAAAAATTATTTCATACCTTAAATCTTCTCGATGATAATAGCCACCCAATTGCATTTTCTTGCTAAAGGTAACCAAATCTGGCGGTGAATTTAAATTGAAATGTTCGTGGCACCACATTTTTCCGGTTGGTCCACCGCCTGTTTGTACTTCATCGATAAGCAAAGCTATTCCGTGCTAAAAGAAAAATATTAAATTGATAATAAAAAAATCAAGCTATCAAGTATAATGTAATTGCGACGAAATCGATTGTACTTTGGATGTTATACGACGAAGTTCTTGAAAGAATTCGGGAGATGCATGATTGTCACCACCTTCGGATTGAATTGGTTCGATTATGACACCGGCTACAGGTATTTTCTTTTCAGTTTTGTACTTTTCAATCAGTTCTTCGACCTATCATTGAAAAGAAAGGATTCAAAGTTTTTCACTATGATTTTTTCAATTGGCATAGAATATTTCTAAATATTGATACCTCGGCCAAACAACGTTTATCTTCTTCTTGATTTTCTCGAATATTATCTTCTAGAGGATATTTATATTCAGGAAATGAAGCAATTGGCCAATCAAAAGCCGGTACATCAATCTTGTGTATATATTTACTATGAGTCGTTGATAAGGAACCTAATGTTCTACCATGGAATGCACCTGATGATAAACGAAATCGTATTTATAAATTCTTTTATTTTTTCTTCTTCTTTTCTCTTTTTCTTTTTCTCTCTTTTTTTTTCTTTTTTTTTTTTTTTAAGGCATACCTTTAAAAGACATGATCGAATATTTAGGGGAACCTGGTGATAAATTCATCATACATGTTTGCATTTCCTCTTTTGTAAAGGGTGCACCCTTTCGTTCTTTCTCTGCGTACCACATGAAAATATTCTTGAAACCATTCTCGTTCGAACAAGAACCACACATCATCGTTGTGATCTGTGACAATCCTGGAGGAGCGATCTAAATATTGAAATCTTAATTTTATCTGTTCGTTCCTTCGAGGTTGTTATTAATTACTTAATTAATCAATTGATTTACCTCTTTCCTAAGAAAAATTTGTTTCAATCTGTTAGGCCATTCTTTTCCCGGAAATACACCTAACGCTGGCCTGTTTACCATGATTCTCTAAAAAAAAAAAGAAAAGAAAAAAAATTTATAAATGTTCCCAATCGACCTTTTCAAAGTTTCATGGTTTTTTTTTATTTCTTTTTTTTTTCTTTCGTTATTTGGACTTACTTGATTTACTGGATCAGCAACAGCATTCAACATGGCTGGATGATTATAGCCTAAAGGTATCGATGAAATTTGCATATAAACGTCCAACAACGTGTTTCCGTCGACGTCCGTTATAAAATTACCGGATGACTTATCGTAATCTGCAAAGAATTGGACCGAGGAGGCTTGCTGTGAAAAATAATTTTTATATGGTATTAACAACCTTGTACATTTTATTATTATTATTTTTATTATTATTATTATTTTATGTTCTATATAGATCAATTTTTTAAATTATAATTGGATTATCAATCTTTTTTATCAAATTTGTTTCTTCTTCTTTCGATCTCAGGATTTTTTTATATTCTACTAAATTATAATTTTTTTTTTTTTACTTTTAACACTTTCTACTTTTAGATTTTTATATAAGAAAATTAAAATTGCTTTGAAAATTTCTTCGAGGATTTTTTATTTCAATTTCAATCGCTTTTTTTATATAAATCATAATAGTAATTTTTCTTTTTGTTTCAGGATCTTTTTCTAGATTCTAAAAAGTTATAATTGTTTTTATATCGATTTGTATGTCAGAAAATGATATAAAATTATTACAAAAATTTCTTTGAAAACCTCTTATTTCAATACCGATCGATTTTATATAAAAAACACGATTTTAATTTTGCTTTTTCTTTTTTTTTTTTTTCTTTGATTTCAGGATCTTTGTATGTAAATTCTAAAAAAAAATGTTTTATTTATGTTTGAGTTTTTATATACAATAATAAAAGTTGTTCTAAAGATTGTTTCGAGAATATAAAAATCTTTAGAATCAGATTTGAAACCAGATTTTGAAAATAAAATTTTGACAATCATTGGGAATATATGTAAATGATAAAAATTCTTTTAAAAATTTTTATTCACTTTCGAAACAGAAACATATATATACCTGCATCGAATTAAGTTCTTGAAGTAAACTTCGTGAACGTGGCCCAGGTATTTCTGTCGTTATTATCGGTTTTTTTGGTTCTTTCAATGCCGAACCAGTTAAACATCTTTTCCAATGAGCCCTTTGCCCTACAATAATCAAATCATTTTCTTCAAACGTTTGAGAAGATTATTTTTGAATTCGAAAAATAACAATGACGTTTAATGAGTAATAAAATCGAATGTCAGTGTTCTTGTCAATACAATATATTTCCTTATCGATCGGATCTAACTCAATGAGATACGATATCATATAACGTATATTCTATGAGATAGAGTACTCAGGTTGATTTTAATCATGTCACTCGAGATCGGTCCAAACGATTACTTTTATTAATGCCAGTTAAAGTCAATTGGTCCAACAACCAAATCATTATGTCTTTTATAATATGTGCCAGATAAATTTTACATATAATTGCAATTTGATATATTATTTCATAAAATAAATTCAAATTGAACGGTTATATCATTTTTTTTAAATATCAAATAAATTGTTTAGAAAAATTTATTTAAATATACGAATGTAAACTTGTTGATATTTTTATTATTATTGTGTAAGTATAAACATATATCAAATATTACTTAACAATACTTGCAATATATCGAATCAATATATAAAATGATATTTATCGAATATTTGTAATTCCCAAATAAAAGTTTGGTGCTAAAAGTTCATTGACGATATAGTATTTGTCGTTCATCGATACTAACGTTATAAAAAGCAGGAAATTTCAATAACAAAAATTTTTGATAAGATAAAAGATATCCAATGATTCTTAAGTCATTACGAATATGTTCGTAAACATGATATGCAGAATACATATATTTATTTAGATTATATTTACAAAGTAATTAACGTTTATCAACTGATAATCGAGTATGCTTAATAATTTAATCATGAAGTTGGATTTATTTATTCATTTTTATTTTTT
>NC_060965.1:6564254-6599254 GCF_910589235.1 Vespa crabro
GTATTTAAGGACAATAGACATTATATACATATATATATACATACATACATACATAAATGTTTATATATATATGTGTGTGTGTGTGTGTGTGTGTGTGTGTGTGTGTGTGTGTGTACTTAATCGAGAAAGTAACTATGAGAGAGAAAGAGAGAGATAAATGCAAGCAATCAAGCTATGTAACGTTTTTATTACACAAGTTCTCGTCGTTTCGTACGCGTTTTAAAAACAAGATTGTATTTCTTGTCACGAATAGTATTACTACTGCATACGTCGATTGTCCAGTTATTGCGACGATAGTGAAAGTTCGAATTCGGGCTTTTTCTTAACACATTTTACCTACTAAAAATTTTAACGGAGGATCGGAAATGGATTGTGCGAATTGGAAAAAATGTTGACGTTGTTGATGTCAAAATGAAGTATACGATACTCTATTTTAATCTAAGTAGAGATAAAGAAAGATAAAACATGTTTGTTTGTTCCATGAAAGTAAATATATATGAAGAAGATCGTATCGATTTAAGATGTTTTTCATGGTTTCTATCGAACTTATCAAATTTATTTTAACATATCTTAAATACAGTTATTAAAAAAGGAAAGAAACAAAAAAGAAATTGTTTTAATTCCTGTTCAATACAATTATTAAAAGGAATATTTATTTTAAGAGTTATTAAAATATATTTATATATTTGTATTTGTAGATATATTTGACAAAGTCACTGACAGACAAGGAGATAACAATAAAGAAAAGTTTCCTCCAGATGAAAATATTAGGATATACTAAAAAAGGTACTAATGATTTTATTGACTTTTTCAATGGTCATATATCATTGGTCTTTTTTTTTACTTCTTTTTGTTTTTTTTTTCTTTTTTGTCCAAGTCGAGACTAACCATATTTGTAAGACGAAAATTTCAATTAGCATAAGTTCAGGTATAACCAATATTTGCCACGCTCTTGACACCTTTTCGATACAAAAAGCCAATTTATCGTATATCGTTCTCTCAGCATGAAACTATTTGTCATCCACTGATCGTATTCATTTGTAGGTATATGATAACGAATGCACACCGGACACACCTCCTTCCATATATGGCCAAATGGTAGGTTCCTTAGCGGTACCAACGAAATTTCTTTATACCATGCTTATCTAAGTTCTTTAACATTAGATTTATCAATAACTAAATTTCTTCATACTGTACTTATCTAAGTTCTTTAACATTAGATTTATCAATAAATGAAAAACAACTGGTTTCAATCGTTTTTATAAAAAAAAATCTCTACCATCAATTTCATCGCATGTTTTTTCAATTTACACGTTACGACCTTTTTCATTATACGTTCATCATGTATATCTATATTTGATCAATTTGATGAATTCTTTACTCTCTTTCTGTTGTTTTTTTTCATTTCTTTTTTTTTTCTTTTTTCTCTCCGAAATATCCACATATATGATGTAACTTAATTTACTGGAATAACACCGTCGATGTTTTCAGTTTTAAGAGACACTAGATGATGAAAAAAGTCAAAAATTTAGTTTCGTTCGTTACATTCGAGAAACTTTTTTAGCATGGTAATAACAGTATACTCGTGTTATTTCAGGGAAAGTAGATCGATCGATCGATCGATCGATTTAAGAACTGGTGAGAAGAAAAGAAGAAAAAAAAAGAACGACGAAAGAAAAAAAGAAGAAGAAGAAGAAGAAGAAGAAGAAAGAAAGAAAAGGTGAAAATGAAGCTCCCTCTTCGTCGTCCTCCCTCTTAATATTTTTTTTCTTTCTCTTGAATCGGTAGCAACAATCTTGTATCTGGGAACCACACCTTGGTCCCTTACTACTCTTCTGGTAGTGGTAATCCAAGTTTTTCGGTGGTCACAGGTCCGCGCAGAGAGCTACGCGCATATTATTCATTCGCGCGAACGCATTCGACTCGGTTCACCCGTTCGCGAGGCATCGCGACCGCTTCAGTCTTTGCGTTGTCTGCAGTCTTCGACGATCCTTCTTCGAAATTTATCCTCGAGTTCGAGTAGTTTCATTTCATTCTACATTGTAATTCATAATTAACTTTCAATTAATATTAATTTTTTAATAATTTTTAATTCGTACTATATCGTAATTGTTATTAATTTATATAGTTTCGTATTCGATCGTATTAATTCGTATTTGATCGTATCCATTCGTATTTACTCGTGTTAATTCGTACTTGATTATACACACGATCGTGCTTACTCGTATTGATTCGTATTTGATCGTATTTATTCGTATTAATTCGTAATTCATTTATATTTTTGCCCTTATTTATTCCTATAAATTCTTATTTTATCGTATTTTCTCGTACTTGATCGTATGTACTTCTTTTAATTTTTAATTTTATTTAATTTAACTTAATTTCTCTCTCTCTTTCTCTCTCTCTCCCTCCTTCTCTCTCTCTCTCTCTCTCTCTCTCTCTCTCTTTCTCTTTCTAAAGTATATATTCATACGTATCACTTCAACCAATCACTTCTCAGGACAGCTTGATTAACCAATAAGAAAAAAGATTGAAAGAAGAGCAAATTGGGAAGGCTGCATTTGAAATTTCGAGGACGCATCCTTGGATTCTTCGATTTCCAAGCTCGATTTTCACCTACTTCAATCGGTTGGCGAACGATTGGGAAGCAAATCACGTGCTACTCACCGGTAAGTACGAGCACGCTTACGGTACCAATATACTTTTAAAGTGCTACCATTCATGAGAGAGGAGGAACAGCTGTGAGAGGAAGAACCGGAAACTTTACCATCTGCATCGCGAATGTTAGATATATAAATACTTATTTGCAGTTAAATCAACCTAATCGAAAATTATTACTGTTAGGAAAGAATTTATCATTTCGATCGATCCCGATGATATATCAATATCCTTTCATGATAACATTAAAATTTTCGTATGAAATCATTTAAGTTATATTCGATTGTAAAAGAAATTAGTTTAGTTTGGAAATTAGAAGATAAAATCTTCCCAAGTAGATTTCTTTACTCAGTCAGATTACATGTGTATTTGAGGATATTTTTCGTTTTTTTTCTTTTTCTTTTCCTTTTTTCCTTTTTTTCTTTTTTTTCCTTTTTTCCCTTTTTTTTCCTTTTTTTTCCTTTTTTTTCCTTTTTTTTTCTTTTTTTTTTTGTTTATTTAAAAGAGTTACCGAGTTACATAGTAATGTCTGCGACCTTGGTCTCGGAGAACCAAAAATATTTATCCTTTTTTCCTTTCTCTCGCTTTTGTGATTCTACCGGTATTTCAATATTCAAAACCGGTGCAACATGATTTAACCCGATTTCTTTCATTCTACTCATTGTATATATTTAATATTCAATATTAAAGAGGTATTCGTTAATCGTTATTAATAAAATATAACTATTTACATATTATGAATATTTTATATCAATCCTATAAACTACTTATAATTCGCATAAGTTTCTATGTTATATTATTAACGATGGACGATACCGATCGATATTTTTAATTCTGTTAATCTTATTTCTATATACAAACGAGATTATGGATTGAATAGGATTAACATAATAATTAATAATTTCCATTAGAAATGATGAATCATCAGGATAATCGTTTTATCTAAACGGCCGTCGGCATCATTACTATTGATAAATTTCTACGCGAACGGAATTTTTGATCGTATTATAAGGTATAATATTAACGTTCCGATTAAAACTTAGTCATGATTCTAAGAGATAGTGACACGAATATTTTCGATTATTCCTTAGTGGATGTGAAGAAGAGGACATCCATTGTTCATCGATATTTCTTTTTCTTCTCTTTTTTTTTCTTCAGTGAACGTCTATTGTCAAAAAGAAAGAGATAGACTAAAGAAAACGTACTTACTGTACATGTACTACTTGTATACATACCATGCATATTCAAGGATTTCCATGTGGAATTTCGTAGCTTTCTTTGGTTATTCAGTAGTATGACTTATATATATTTTTTTCTTTTTCAATTGTCATCAAGCAATACGGACTATTTGATAAATTTATAAAATTAATTAATTTAATATATAAAATATATAAAAAATATATAAAAATTAAATATATAAAAATATATATTTATAATATAGTATAATAGTACATATAATATAGGTACATTATTATAATATTTATTATATATATGATTATTAATTATATATATATATATATATATATATATACATATATATATATATATATATATATATATATATATATATATATATATATATATATATATATGATATACTATTATTAGGTACAAAAAAACACGTGAATTATATATAATGTTGATAATAAATAATAGATGGATATAAACTAACTAAGGATAATTTGAAGCAGTTGGAAAATTATTATGATTATTTTCAATGAATTTTCATATTTATTCTTGTACATATATAAGCATGATAGTTTTATTAGTATACTTTCTTCGGATTGACTATTAAAATTCACTTGGATACTCGTAAAAATATCTATTAAGAAGTCCTCTACGAAATTTACAAGCACGAGAATAATTATGACATTTTAAAAGGTTCATTAATTTTACATTCGTCACGTGATCCTTACTGATCAGGTTTTCGGTGGTTCACATATTCGATCGATTAGAATTATCATGATACGATATTGAAAAAGAAAAACAAAATTAGAGAAAGATATAATTTTTTGATAAATATATAACAATAATAAATATATATTACATATTAAAACAAAGAAATTGTAAATATATTAAATGTAATATATATGTATATATTTATATATATAAATGTAAATATAAATATTATATATATAAATATATATATATATATATATATATATATATATATATATATGTATTTAGTACATATTTACAGTAAAACGTATATTATTTTAGTTAATCGCATTTGAATAGGTATAAATAAAAGAACGCATACGGAAATATATAAATACAAAGATAAACGTAAACTGAAGATATTATAAAGTAAAAGAAGTATACTATAAGAGATATTGGCGAATATATAAGTACCTGTGAGTTGGTGGTATTGCAACTTACGTGGCAGATTTCCCATATATAAAACCACGCATCCTGATATTTAAATCTTATAGTAAGGCTTGCCACGTTAATATGAAATTTTATACTCGAAAGTCGTGGTCATGGATCCTCTCATTCGTTCGATGCACTTACATTAACATGCAAAGACGTTTCATCAATATTTACATACACACACATACACATATACGCATACACCCACACATAGACTGAAGGATCGATTTGCAATGCAATTAAAAGTCAATACAAAAAAGATTCGAGTAAGTACATACCTAGTCCAGTTTTTATAAAATCGCGAACGAAGGTCGATAATTAGTATCATCGTTTCAACAATATCAGAATCAATGTATAATTAATAGAAAAAAAATAAAACGATATATTTGCTATTTTACAAATTGTTTGGTATATAATCGAACGATGTGATAAGTACTTCGTTAATTGCTATGTCTTCTCTCTCTCTCTCTCTCTTTCTCTCTGCAATAACGATAATCAACACCGAACGTGAAATATAATGATAGTATGAAGTGCATGTTTCAATGAAGAGAGAGAAAGAACAAAAAACAAAAAGAAAAAATAAATTGTCGAATATAATGATATTCAATTTTCTTTTTTTTAATGACATTTTTATCTCCTGGTTTCATTAATTCGCCGACAAACACAGTCATCGACTGATCTCTCAAAGAAGATAAATCAAACTCTTTCAATAGCCAATGTTAACCGTGGCCTTTATCGCACATTTATGACTCTTCGATGTTATTCTTCTTTTTCTTATTATTATTATCATTATTGTTATTGTTTGTTCGTTTGTCTTCTTTTTGGTTAGGTTAATTTTTTCTTTTTTCTTTTTTTTTTTTTCAACAACGTAACTAACGCTTTTGAAGGGACCGTGAAAACCTGATTGTTCGCTGATAATCATCTTCGAAACTCGTTTTCGAAACTATTATTTTCTACATTATTACTCTTCCTTCATCTTCTTTCCTCCTATCAATATGTTCGTTATATTTAATGGAATTTTTGATTCATAAAAAAATATGTCGATTGTTTCTTTGATTAGCGTGAAATTTCTTCGGGTTTCTTCGGTCGTTTAGTAAATCGTAAAATAACTGGTTTACATTTCGATGTTATTCTCTCGATCCTTCCTGTTATTTTATAATAATATAGTAAAAAAATTTTATTATTTGACGAAACGCTTTGCGACTAGCCAACGTAAAGCCATTTTATTCCGTTTTGTTTGCGTCGAAGAATTTTGCTTACGACGATAATATCTGTCTCTTTTTTTATTTCCTTTCCTTCTTTTTTTTAATAATATTGATTATCGTTCGGCATTTTCATATGTCGATAAGAGATATTATAATTTATTAAGCTTTGGAAATTCTTTTAAGGAGAAGTCACGGCCAAAGGAATTTCTTGATATTAAAAGAAGTATCCTCAAAGAGAATCGAGATTATTAAGGAACTCTTTTCTTTTTTTCTTCTCTCTCTCTCTCTTTCTCCCTTTTTTTTTATTTTTTTTTTTGTATTCCTTGTGTAAGTATACACGAAAGTTGATAACCCCATACCGTTCTTCGATTTATCTTCGAAGGAAGGTTAACCAACTAACCTCAAGGATTTCCTTTGACGAATCCACCAACTTATTTTTTAGATTTGTTTTTATTTATTCCGATCATTAAGATTTACTTCGTGACTTACCAACAAATAACGACGAGTTCTATGATATCTCTTTAATAACGTTTAAATCAGATCAAATGGCAATTTATATAAGTAGAAGAGGTCACGACTCGATAAGATATATATATATATATATATATATATATATATATATATATGTATTTACACATTTGATGATTAATTTATACTGACCAATGGAATGTAATCTTATTTAATTTCCTTACGCGTTTCGCTTTCTTTTCTTTTTCTTTTTCTACTTCTTTTTTTTTACGTGCCAATCTTTGAGTTTTATCTTCGAATATGTCGTCTACAACTTCTCGATCTTCTGTAATAGTTTATCATACGAATTGTGAATTGTGATTTTTCATTGATACAGTTCGTAAATCTTTTTAATCATTATCATTCTTTTTCTATGTCAATAAATTAATAAAATTCAAAAGATTCCGTATCTCGTTTGATTACGCTTTGTCATTTGTTTGTTTTGAGATTTTTATATGTATTAAAGATTGTGATAAGAAGTATTTATTGATAATGCGCGTTTTTTCCTTAACATTTTTTTAATTTATTTCGCTGAGTCTGTATATAAAATAAGACCACTAATAAAAAGAATATATAAATAAATAAAAATATAATTAATATAAATATATATTTTTATAAGGAATAAAAATATATAAATAATATAAAAATATAAATATATAACATATTACATAGAAAAATTTTAAGAGATTTTATATTGTGCACATAATATTTTTATTACTTATTATTAATATAAGTGATATATTTTTTTATAAATAAAATATAAATATATTTTCAAATACTTTAAAGTGTAAACAGTAATATATATATATTATTTATTTATTTAATTATATATATTATTATTATATGAATAAATAGTTATATATATAAATATTATATATATTTTTTTTAATTACAAAAATAATAATAATAATAATAATAAAAAATATCACAACATAGTTTTGCGAAATTCTTTCAACGATTAGCCAATGAATAATATTATTCGTCATGTCATGTATATCTTTATCTTCAATTGGCACAACAAATGGTATATAGCTTGTCTTTTTCTAAGATCGTTACGCAAGTTTACATGCGTGCTTCGATTCAAGGACATTGATCTGCAATTTATTCATGGATACTCTTTCTAATTCAAATTTAGAGAGCCATTTAAATCGACTTTGTATTAACGAAATTCTCTTTTCATTTTTCATTTTAGTTTCTATCTCTCTTTCTTTTTTCTTTTTTTTTTTTTCTTTTTTTTTCTAACGTCAAGCATATAGATCTTTATAAATATATCTCATTTTAGATTGATCGAGCTAGGTACGCATCAGTGACGTTGATTGGCTCATTCGTAAGCCGTGAAATATGATCCTAATGGATACACTAATGGCGTTCACGAATAGAAATATATAATGAGTTTCTTATCTTTTTCTAATTAGAATAATAACGGGATGCTGCTAACTCAACAATAAATTATGTTAATACAATCTGTCTGAACGATATAAATAATACAAAATTTTTTCTTTCTATTTACGAAAATCATTATTGATTTCGATTGCGTTTCGATTATGACAGGAATAAATTAAGGCATAAAACGATGATGAATCATTTTATTTAGAATTTTAATAATTATTTCTGATTATTCATGAGTATAAAGAATTTTCATCATTTATCAATTTTAACAAAACAGAATTTAGTCATTCTTCATATTTAATAAATAATGATCACAATTTGTAATTCACGACGACTTATAATAATAAAAATTTTTTTTCAACGAATTACATTTCACACTATTAAAATAAATGTCTATTTTTTTTCTTAAATAAAAAAATTAAAATTTCCTGCATGCGTTTATTTATAAGTATAAAGAATTAATATCATTCATAAGTATTGTCTGAAATATAGTAATGATGATTAGTTAACGACAAGTAATTATCATTGTTCATAATTTATGATCATCTGTAAAAATAAATTTATATTAAACGAATTTACATTGATGATTATTACGTTGAATAACGTAAATCTTTAATAACATAATTAAAATTTCAGATATTGCGATGATTACCAGGCATCAATATACCAGTTTATTCCTTATAGGGCTATACTTTTTTTTAAATGTAAGTTTAAATTACGATCATAAATCATTTGACTGCAATAAAGACGTAATTAAAGTTATTTGGTGAGTTTCGATCGAGGCTCGTATCAAATACCGTAATTATTATTAAGAATCTTATTCGAAGATACCCGACGACTATCATGTTCTTGGACATGGACGACTTATGGATCCACCAGGACGTAACAGTATGTGGCGATTTGGATTTCCGAATCCAGTGAATTACAACGATAATGAGTTATTCTGCGGCGGGTATGCAGGTTCGTTTCTTTTTATTTTTCTTTTTTCTCTCTTTTTTCTTTCTTTTTTCTTTTTTAATAATGATTTCCTTTCACCCATAATAAGCGGGTTCTTTGTAAGATGGATGGCAGCCGATTAAAAAGAAAAAATTCAGCCCTAAGGGTTATAAATTTAAGGTGTGTCGTATCGTAAAAAAATTCAATATTTTTTAAGATCAGAGATAAGGTAAAAAAAAAATTTCTCGAAAATTATATGCGCTTTTTTATTCGTATTATCGAAATTAATTTTTAGATTTACCGTAAAATATTTTTTATTGATGTTTTATCAAAAAAAATGTCAGTTTAAAAATAATTTTTTAAAAGTAACTAAAAGATATAATTGTTTAAATCAATTTTAAAAAAGGTAAAAATCATCAAGAAATTTCTTTGAGTATAATTTTTTTAAACGATTTAAACAAAAAATTCTTTTATTTAAAAAAAATTGAATAGAGTTATGTAATAATATTAATATTTTTAAGTTGAAATAATTCAACATTGAATGAAAAGTATTGTACGAAAATACAAAAAAGTACAAAAAGAAAAAAAGATAGAAAAAATAAAAAGAAATTAGAAAAAAAGAATGAAAAATTTGTCAGAATAAATTAAGAATGTTCATTAAAAAAGATATTTTTTTGAATTCAGTTCAATGGGTTCAAAATAAAGGAAAATGTGGGGTCTGTGGAGACGCATTTCATTTGAGCGAGCCAAGACCACACGAGGCAGGTGGTGAATATGCGAAAGGAACTATAGTCAGACATTATACGGTTGGCCAGGTAATTTGCATATTTTGTATAACAAAACAAATAATCAAATATTATCTTTAATACTCCCAACTATTATATAATTATTCGTTTATAGGAAATCGATATCGAGGTTGAGCTAACGGCTAATCACATGGGAGGATTCGAGTTATATCTTTGTCCAAATAATAATCCTAGGAGCGAAGCAACTCAACAATGTTTCGATAGGTATAGATTATTAATTTGATTTGTTAAACCATGAATAATCAAAGTTCATTCATTTCAGATATCCTCTCTACGTTTCTGGTACACGAGACGTCCGTTTTGAAATACCTTTGGATACAGAAAAGAAAGCTATATTCCGTTACAGAGTTGTCTTACCGGCTTACATAACTTGTACCCAATGTGTCATTCAATGGAATTATTACACAGGTTCTTTATTTATTTATTAATAAAAATTTAATCTTCGAATTTGATTTCAGTTTTTTTCTTAATTTATTAATTATATGAATAATATTTTATTATTTTTTCTTTTTTTCAGGTAATATGTGGGGTACCTGTGATAATGGTACAGAAGCAGTAGGATGTGGTAGGCCAGAAACATTTCGAAATTGTGCGGACGTCAGTATCGTGACAAGTACAGCAGGAGTTCCACCACCCTTTGTGCACGATGATAATCCCTTCTTACTTTATTACAGAGATATTACTTCACCGAACAATATATTCCCACTAATAGTAAGGTAATCTATTTTAAACGAAATTTTTTTAACGTTTAACGATATCACTTAATATTACGTTATATTTGATATCAAATCATATTATAAAGATAAATATATATTAACCATAGATCACAAGTTTGTGTACCTACGTATTTTTATCGACTTATACCTGGCATGACTGATTGGTGTCAGGCCAATTGTCTTCGTTATCCACCGAATTGTCCAAATATGGTCTGTCAGTGTCCGTAAGTATAAATGTATATAAGTAATTGTAGTTGTAAATAATTGAAAGATAAAGTAAATTAATTTCTTTTTTTTTTTTGCAGAGAAGTGTGCGATGCGATAGGTGAAATCGAAGGTAAAGAAGGTGCAAGCGTTTATTGTATGGATAAGTGTCTGGTATATCCATCTGATTGTCCAAGTCATCGTTGTCGTTGTTATTGACAAAAAAAAAAGAAAAAGAAAAGAAAAAATAAAACAAAAAAAAATAGAAAAGAAACTCATCCATCTTCAACAACAATATCTATGCCGTTTAATGATCAAACAATTTGATAGGCAAAAGACAAACGGATGCTATTGCAATACTCAATTAATTAACCATTAGATTATCGATGTCGTCTTTCATATCACGCCGTCCATGTATGCTTGTCCTCTTTTTTTTTTTTTGATTACAAAGAGTGTTTCGTATCGATTGCATGTTCAACAAATGTTTCCTATTATATGTATAAATGATTAATTAGATTGTAAGTAAAAACTCACGGAATCGCAGAAGAGAGGAATTTAAAGGATTTCAAAAAATCAAATAATCTGCGATGGTTCCTTCCATTGTATACGAGAAGATAATAAAAAAATATGACTGACATATCATTCTTCTTCTTCTTACCTTTTTTTCCTCTTTTTTTGTCTTCTTCTTCTTTGTAAATACGAAATAAATAAATTTGAATGTATGATATGTATGTATATCTAGTCTAACTTTTAGGGAAATATAAGGGCTAGTTAAATATATATATAAATAAATATATATATATATATATATATTTATTTATTATATATATATAAAGTGGGGCAAGTCCATTTTGGTGAAAAAAATAATTAAAATTAGTTCTTATTACAAATTAACAAAATTTACCTTCTTATTTATGTTTTCTACCAATAACATAAAATAAACTTGCCCCACTTTCAAAATCAACGGCTTATACATATATATATATATATATAAATATATATAAAAGAAAATCTGTTTCTCGATCGATATAATGGCACTATAATATTTTAATGTTAGGACATGTTCTATTGACAGCTTAAAATATTACGCATATATCACATATTATATTATGTTATATGTAACGATTAACGTATCTGCGTTCTTATACATAATTTACAATATGCAACTATGTTTAACGAAACGATTCATTATTTAATTCATTTTCTTCTCTTTCTTTTATTTTTTTAATACGCATTTTCATCAACACTATAATCATATGGGTGCGAAGTATCTTCTGGGTCATCGTCGTCGTCATCATCGTAGTAGTAGTAGTAGTTTATCTCGCTGTTCGTCTTCTTTTAATCGAAGAAATTTTTCTTTTGCGATGTATGCAGCAGCGGCCACACGTACGTATGTACGTATGCATGTTTGTATGTATGTATGTATTTATATTTATGTTTTCGATTATATTATATTTATCGTCGAATCTTTCATAGAGATCACTAGGGTTGTTTAATATATTATCTTTCTTTTTTCTTTTTCTCCTTCTTTTTTTCTTTTTTTTTTTAACACTTTAAAAAACTATGTACACTAAAGCTTTTTATCGTCTATAACGTTATTATCGACTAACTAGTAACATTTCTCCTTTCTTTTCGCCTTTTATTTTTTTCCCGGTTTCTTTTTTCTTTATTTATTTTACCTTCCTCCATTTCTTCGTCTTTTCGATCAATAATAAGTCATCACCAAAAAGTGTATAACATCAACGCGGCCTCCAAATAAAATCGTATCATACGCACTTGGCAACTAGCGTGATATTTAGGAGGTGAATAATATATAAAGATCTCCTTTGTTTTTTTTTTCTTTTTTTTGTCTTTTCTCTTTTTATATACTAAAATTATTAATCGACTACTCAACGTCCATGAATCATTTACGATACTATATATTCATTTTTCCCTCTTTCTTTCTTTCTTTCATTTCATTCATTCTCTTTTTATACATATTTCTGTCTAACAATACGTGAAATACGATGCGAACAACGCACTGTCTCTAATGATATAAAAAAGAAAAAAGGAAAAAAAATATGGCATCGAAGTTGCTGTCCAATCAAATGGTACGCCCGTTGTGGAACATCGAATCCACATTGGTTCGAAAATTTGTCGTCCAATTGCAAACCAATTGAGTACTTTATCAAGACAATAAAAACGTTTTTACAATTAGAGACAAATTAGAAACGTATACAAACGACACTGCCTCTCTAAATATAACAAATATACGAGGCTCGGCAAGGGTATGATCGATGAATCAAGTAAATTCGAATTTACTTTTATCGTCACCTGGTACGTCCCTAAATATCTTTCTTTTCTATTCATTAAATAACATTCGAAATAACTTCAGTCATAGTCAATTACAATTTCCAAGCAAGCCGATACTCTTCAAATATTAATATTGCTTGCATTTCTTGAATTTATTTCATTAAAGGAGTTTGAATTTTATATCATTATAAGGTAATGTAACCGATAATAATATTAATAATAATAACAATAATAATGACAATAATAATAACAGTACTACTACTACTACTAATAATAATAATAATAATAATAATAATAGTAATAATAATAATAATAATAATAATAATAATAATAATAATAATAATAATAATAATAATAATAATAATAATAATAATAATAATAATAAAAATAATAATAATAATAATAATAATAATGATAATAATAATAATAATAATAAGAGTAAACTTTTTTCAAATCTAAATTTTCATTAAATAATCGAAACATCACATTTTCGTTTACGCATCGAAATGATTAAGCATTACTGTATTGATCTATATAAAGATGTAGCGAAGCGATCGAGGGTACTCTCAAGAACTCTTCGGTCCCCGAAATCGTAAGTTTTAGTTTTCTTTTTCTTATTCTTTCTTTTTTTTCTATCTCTTCCTTTCGATTTTATACTGTTTTATTTTTTCTCTTTTATTTTGTTTAGTTTGTTCGGTTGCAAGAGAAGTGAGTAACATAAAAAAAAAAAAAAAATAAAGAAAAGTGAGGCGATAATAAATTCTCGTTTTAACATATTAGATGAAGGACAAGCTTTGTTTTTATTTTTTTTTTTTGCTTTTTTTTTCTAAAGCTTCGTTCATATGTAGACTAATAATACCAGGTCTTTTGCATTTAACTCACGGCTTTCATTTGAATTGTCTCAGGTACGTTTTCAGTCTTCCGATAATAATAGGTGAACGTGATTCTCGATTCTGTTCTTATATCGAA
The DNA here is from genome assembly GCF_910589235.1 of Vespa crabro. Lineage (NCBI taxonomy): Eukaryota > Metazoa > Arthropoda > Insecta > Hymenoptera > Vespidae > Vespa > Vespa crabro. Next base: position 6,578,307 of record NC_060965.1, read on the forward strand.
TCGTAGATACCGGTTGTGCTTTTTCTCTGTTTCATTCTTTCTTTCTTTCTTTTTTTTTTTTTTGTGTTTTTTAATACGACAGTTCCCTTCTCTTAAGTGTACCATTTACACGTGCATTATTCGTTTTTTTTTTCTTTTCTCTTCAAAGGTTCGTCTAAATATTCCGACATAATCGAATTGTTCGACGTCGTGAAGAAATATTTTTGTCGGTATAGTAGAGAACTACCAATAAAATAGATTTAAATCCGATCGATGAGAATTTCCAACCAATATCTTAATGAACCAATGAAAAACTAGATGGCGCGTAAGCCAGTTCACAAATCCATACGAATTATTTATTCTGTTTTTTTCTTCTTTTCTCCTTTTTCTTAGTTTGGTACTTAGAACTTGAATGGTCGAGTGACTCAATTACCGTTTTCTTTTCTTTTTTTTAACGATTTGCAAAACATTTACATTGTTTCTAATATTTTTATTAGCTCTATCGTAAATAATATAATATGCATATTATATAATAAAAATTTAATATATGGTAATCATATTGTTTCTTGTTCTTGGATGTATTTTTATATATATATATATTTTTTTTTTCGCATTCTCTCGGAAACGACATCTGTTTTGATTATTTATGAATTCAAACCCTTGTTTCAAACAAAACAATCCAACTTCATGCAAATCAACATAACTATAGTCGTGCCAACGTAAACTACGTGGGTAGATATAACGTATTTACATATACATACATATGTATTAGTTTTTTCGTGGCCAGGTGTTTGTTTCAGAATATTTTTAAGTGTAATTATAAAATAATATTAATTTTATCTATGAATATATATATATATATATATATATATATATATTATAGTATAATATATACTTATTAAATTCGTATAATAATAAATTATATAATATATTGTACTATATTATACTATACTATAATATACTATACAGTATATATATATCATACTTTCGAACACATAATACAATATAGTATACTAATTAATATACGGTGTTGGAATTTAAATATTCGTACAGTAGAAATGTATTTTCATACATGTACTGTATGAATACTTGGGTCCTCTACTGTATATATACACACATACACACCCACACCACACACACACACACACACACACACACACACACACACACACACACACACACACACACACACATATATATATATACATATATATATAGTATGTATTATATATAATCTTTCAAAAATGTTAGTAGCATTTTGAAATAAAATCGTCGTAAACGATTTGCCGACGATATCGATAATCGACCAATAAATTTAAAAATCACTCGACCAATCGCATCGAAGTTACGAAACTTTATTCTTTTATTTTTCTTTCTTTTTCTTTTCTTTTCTTTTCACTTTCTTTCTTAGCACTGTCGTTTTTGCTTTGCATTTCGTTTTGTACTGTTATTAATGTTTCTTTTAATTTTTGAAAAAAATTTACGACTACCCGTTTCAATATGGATTTTTTATGTTTGAATAGCGGATAAAAATCTACTATTATATAATTCGATCTAACCTAAATTTGTAATAAATCGTAAATATTATAAAAAAGGAGAAGTACGATTAGATATATTATAGTATTAATTTTTTTTTTCTTTTTTCTTTTTTTTTTTTTTTTGATTAATCAACTCAACAAGGAACGATTTTTTACTTTTAAGTTTTGGTTTAAATAGAATCAACTTTGTCTATTAGAAGAAAGTAATAATTATAGTTATAATTTAATTAGGATGATAATTCAACGATCGGTAGTTTATCGTCTATAATTGTTATTATCTTTTTTGTTTTCTTTTTCTTTTTCTTTTTCCTTGTCTATCTTTTCAAAGTTTCGTAATTAATAATAACAATAATAATAAATAATAATAAATAATAATAATTATAATAATAATAAATAATAATAATAATAATAAATAATAATAAGTAATAATAATAATAATAATAATAATAATAATAATAATAATAATAATAATAATTATCATCATCATCATTATCATTATCATTATGTAATTAATAATAATAACAAATAAAAAAATATAATAATAACAATAATAATAATAATATTAATAATAATAATACTTTAGTGGGATTTATAATAGAATTCGTGATCGGACATTTTTTCGATCCCGTCATACATATTCACTTTATCATTAGATTAAAAATTTTTTTGCTTTTGTTTAGTTACTTTTGAAAACGCAAATTTTTTAATTTCTTATTAACAAAACCGACGTTCCATTGTACTATTGTGATTTTCCATCGATCATTATTCATTCGTTATTTATTTTTATATAACTTGAAACAAAACCATATTAACATGTGGATAAATGTTCGTTACGATAAATTAATTAAAGTACGATATCAAAGACACGAAACTTAATCGAACTTGAGCGTACCCCGATTCTAATGGTTATCGCTTTTCTTTTCTTTTCTTTTTCCTTTTTCTCCTTATCTTTTTTTTACTTTTTAAAACGAGATCTCTCGCTTACAACGAATGTATTCGTCAAAATCTTTATTATAGATCGGTCATAGGTGAAAGAATGTAATAGTGCCGTTGTAATATTTACAGAAAAAGAAATCTTTCGTCGCTATTGAAATGAACCTTTTTTATAATTATTTTTTTTTTTTATTTTTATTTATTTTTTTGATTTCTTTACTTCTTCCTTTCTCTGTATTATTTTAGTTTAAAGTAAACGATATCGGCGCTATAGATTCATATGTGTTTACGATTTAATATCATATTTCATTTCTAATCATGTTCTTTTTTTATCGTTACAGAAAATTTTATTTCTACGGGCGCGATCATCGGCAATTAGTTTATTAACACACCATATTCTATAATCATCAAAAATTTCTTATTCATCGTTCTTCAACGTGTGATAAGTAATAATATTATTTATATTCAATTATTAAAGAGAATTAACTTGTTGTTAATAATTATTATTATTATCATTATCATCATCATTATCATCATCATCATCATCATCATCATCATCATTATTATTATTATTATTATTATTATTATTATTATTAATATTACTATTATTACTATTATTATTTTTATTTCTTTTTTTTCTTATTTCCTTCATTTTATTTCTTTTTTTCTCCTCGTGTGTCAGGTTTGTCGTCATCTTATTGATTGTTATCTATAGTAAGAATTGTTACAAGACTTAACCTTGACTTTGCGAATTAACAGTGCATTCTTCAGAATTATTTATTTCAAATCTCATTATATCTCATATATGCATGTATGTATGTATGTATAATGGATCTCAAGTGCATGAACTATCGAAAGTCTCCAATAAAAATATCAGATTTATTTCTGATAACAATCAAAATCGTTTATCTATCATCGAATCATCATATATATTATTTCTCATCATTTACATTAGCCGACATGTAACTTCGATAATCAACGACCGAATCAGAACGATCGAATTACGAATAGAAAAACAGAAATATTATTATAAACTATTAAAGAAAGATATTTAAAAAAGAAAAAAAAATAAATCAATAAACGAATAAATAAATAAATAAATAAATAAATAAGTAAATAAAGCATCGATCTTACATTGTTTTAATGGTAGCTCGGCTATTTCGTTCTAATGAATTTTTCGTTAATTTTTATCCTGACACAGACACAACGTTATATATTTATATATACATATACATACATACATATATATATGTACATATATGTGTGCATGTATGTATATCATCATTATATATAATTATTTCGTTTTTAAGAAACATCGACGTTACATTTACTAGGCTTTCATTTCGATTCACAGTTACGAGAAAAATAGAGAGAAAGATGTATAAAGTGTATATATACACACACATACACGCATGCATGCGTTCATACACATGCACATTTATATATATATATATATATATATATATATATATATATATATGCACATGTGTATTTGTGCGTGCGTGGATGTTCGTGTCATATGATTAAGTTTAAATCATTATAATCTAATATCGCAGACTCCTGGCTCTGGGGCAGTTTCAGTTCCAGCAATCATACGATCAACTGTGATTTCATCGAGAATTATTATATTATAAATCATTAAAAGTTATTGCACGTTTCAACGTGATAACTCGATTAGGCTCTAAATTATTACAAGTGTAATCGTTCCTTCGACGATCAATTTTAACCAAGTTTTAATTGGAATCGCAATGCATTAGTTTTCTTCCTTTTTTTTTCTCTGTCTCTCTCCCTCTCTCTCTCGCTCCCTTTTTGTTTGTTTCTTTATTTTCTTTTTTCTTTTTTGGAGGTGGGTGGGCTGGAGGGATTTTTTCTTCTCTTTCTTTTTTTCTTTTCTTTTTTTTGTTTCTTTTTTTTTTCTTAATCGTATATTTATAACTAACAAGTAGAGGACTAACGTATCGATAATATTTAATTAGACGCTTAAGCAGCGGACAAACGATTATTAGTTATAGAATAATATCGAAGGATTTTAACAGCGCAACATTTGTTAATATTTCTAACACGAATTATAAGAAATGTGTTTACGTTGACATCGTTAGCTTTTTGTTTTATCTTTTTTTCTTTCTTTTATTTTTTTTTTTTTTTTATTTCAACGACAAATTAGAAAATCGGATAGGAAATGATCATATATAATTATGTTGGATCGAATTGATCGAACGAAATAATATTTAATGTAAAAAAAATTAAGATTTCTTTTTTGCATCGTTATTTAGAAAGTTTTGAAATTATATAATTTATCTATATAAATTAATAATAAATTAATGACAAAATTCATGGTCTTTGCGTGCAGTCAAGGGGCTCATTATTGACTGGCATCCAAAGGTCATGTTTATAATGGACAAAAATTAAAATCAAATTTGTTCGGTATATTAAATATCGAATAAGTTTCGATATGGAATTTTATTTTTTTTTTCTTTCAAATATCATCTATTATTTTATTTTAAGCGCTTAACGAACGATATCGTAGTAAATATCTTCGATTAATATTTTTTCTTTTCTTTTCTTTTTTTTTTTTTATTCGACACAGAAACATGGTTGTACTACGCATCACTACCACATATTTATTATAGTCTAGATATGTACTTTAATACGCTTTATGTATAACAACACGTTTTCGTTAATATTAAGTAGTTTGAATAACATTAAATAGAAAGGAAAAAAAAGGAAATTAATTAACACATCTCATCTTATATTAAGAAAGGAAAGAAAAAAAATGGCCATAATAAATGGCCGTAATGGCTCAATCGATAAATGTTGGTATAGATAAAGAAAATTTTTTTTAGGCCATAGATCATTTTGTATTTTATATCTTTAAATCCATAAAGGAAAAGAAAGATTTCTTAATGATCGTTCATATCAGTCGTATTTATATATTCGTAGATCGAGCATATTTTTATATTCTTGTATACATATTAAGAAGATCATGAATCTTCATTATCGACGGTGCACTCATCGAATTCTTATTAATCGATCTTAAACTTTTTCTCTGTTCACTTTCAATCAACAACACCAATACGATTTTAAAAATGACACAGTTAAATCGTAAAACCCACGATAGCTCATGCACTCGAGATCATCGGATTAGTTTGAGAATAATGGTAATCGAAATTTACGAATAGGTGTTTTAAGTGTAAAATGCAATATCATAGAACGTTAACACCAAGTTATAAATAACCTAATGTCGCATACGTTTTTACATAGGTCGTATCCACTCTACAGTTCTCCCTGAAACAGACGGTTAACCTTAGTACAAAAAGCATCCTCGGACAGAGCCCAATTACGTTCGTGGAAACGATGATAGAAGTCAACCAGCTCGGTGAATTACCGACAATGATAATAACAAATCAAATAAAACAAAACAAAACAAAAAGAGAACAAAACAAAAAGAAGGAAAGAAAAAGGAAAGAAAAAAAAATAATAAATAAAAACCAAAAAAGAAAGAAAAAAGAAAAAAACATGGAACAAATGGTTCGGTGTAAGAATTAAAAACTTAAACGAGATAAAAAGAAAAAAACAATAGAAACAAAAGAAAATTATAAAATAACATCACAAAATTATATAAACGTGAATAAAAATCGTCCTACCTTCAACTATAACGCGTCTCATCTTCCATTTCGGAGTCTTCGATTCTACGCCTCTACGAGAAATTATACCTACAAAGGGGTGCAGAAAAAATGCGAGAACACAAGGAAAAAAAAAAAGAAGAAGAAAGAAGAAAGAAGAGTAAGAAAGAGAGAAAGAGAGAAAGATATCAGAGAGACATGTATGTCGGTGAGGTGAAAGGTGAGGTGAAAGAGTTAAGGAAGAATGGAACAAGATTCAAAGGAGTTCGCCATATTTATTTATATGAAACACTATTGTGTTCCAATACTTGTTCAATATGATCGAGGTTGGAAAAATATGTGGAAATTTTATCGGTAAGAAAATGCAAGGTAAATAAGGCTAAGGTTAATGTTACTTACTCATCCTCCCACGGGCACACTTCGTTAACATTATTGTCACGCTTATCCCGAGTGGGCACGGTACTGGTGGTTGCAGTGACCGTTGGTGCCATTTGGTCTTCCTGTTGGGTGTCCGGCTCCCAAACAGGAACAACCTGAGCCTCTTCAGTAGATTCATTCTTTTGTGTTTCCTTCATTATTTTGTCATCTTCCTTTTCCAACGGCTCTTCTTCTCCTCCTCTTTCTTCTTCTTCTTCTTCTCTTTCTTCTTCTTCTTTTCCTTTTGCTTCTTCTTCTTCTTCTTCTTTTATCTCATCTTTTTCTTCCTTTTCTTTTTCCTGTAACCTTTCTGGTTCTGTTTCTTCTACGTTTTTATCTTCGAACAGTTCAATTTCCATTTTAGTTTCTCTTGTTGGCGGACAAATGTCGTCGCCAGTTGTTGTTCCAACCACCTCAAAATCACTTGGCAAGTCGCCGACGATCGCACTGATACTTATCAATGGTGCTTTCGCTGATGACCTTCTCAGAGTTTTTTTCGTTTCTTCTATTGTAACAACTTTATCCATTTGTTGCGTTGTATCTAACGTCGTTGATGTTTCTGGTTCTTCGATCGTTGTTTGACAAATTATCGCCTCGAACTTCTCGCCAGCTGCGTGACTATATTCGAATGATTCTAGAGGCGATGGTAAGTTGCACGAGGTGACCAATGGGCGACCTGTTATGACAAAAACGTTTCTACAATCTGTACTAATTTATAATAATTAATAACAATTTATTAATTTATAATAATTTGATAAGAAACTTCAACGTTATAATCATTTGTAAACTTTCGATAATTTCTCTGAACTAATTTAATTATAATTCGACTAATGACGTATCCAAAGTATAAGTTTAGAAACATCTGATTATTGAAATAATGACGAAAACATATGTACAATATTTACTAATCCCATTTAAATTTGATAACGGAGAAAAGGGACCTTCAAAATTATAATCATTTGTAAACTTTTAGAAATTTTTCTGAACTAATTTAAATGTAATTCAACTAATGATGTACCCGTATAAGTTCAGAAACATCTCTAAACATTGAAATAATGACAAAAATGTGTATACGACCTATACTAATCTATCACAATTAAGTTGATATTGGAGAAAGGAAAGATTTATGATTGTAATGATTTGTAAACTTTAAATAATCTCTAAACTAATCTAAATGTAATCTGACTAATGATGTATCGATAGTATAAGTTCAGAGACATCTAATCATTGAAATAATCCTAAAGTTAAAACCTTTGTGATAATATTTCTCTTAGAACATACTAATTGGAATTAATTTCTGTTGAATAATATAATTAGTCTATGGAATAGAAAAATTTGTATTTTTCTTTTTAACCATCTGTAATATCATGTAACTTTGAAATTATACGCTTATACATATATTCGTATTTTTTAAGTTTTATTTCATTGTATCGGTACGTAATGAATTGTTACTTCATATCAGAAATTAGTCATAGTTTTTAAGTATAAGTTATAATTAGTACAGTATAATTAAACTAATATAAATAATATACTATAATAATTATTGCATATAGATTTTTAACTCTGATTCATTGTATTGCCACAAAATGAATTGTAATTTTACATCAGAAGTATTGAATAATTTTTAAATATAAGTTATACTAATATAAATAATATTATAATTTTCATATTATATTATTTTTTTTTTTTGTAAACATAACATAGAATTCAGTTACAGAAAATTAATTATTTATATACAGTTTATCTATAAAAAAATAATAATTTTCTATTAATTGATAGATAACAATTTTAGTTCATCATATTTAATTAAGAACTGTAGAAACATAAAAAGAAAAAGAACAAAGAACTAATGAAATATAGATTTAAACGCACCTATATCCGAGAGTTTGACTCTGTTGCTGGTCGAGCCAGTGGAATAATTTCTGGTAATGGTATGCCCACCCGATCCAGAACCAATACCATGCCGTTCCATCATAGCAGTCGGGACAGAACTGTGCTGAAGGCTGCAGGACTTTCTCAACCTGTCGGAGACCTCCGCAATAGCCAGACTGACATCGGAAGAGGAACTGCAGGAGTCCAGCTGAGAGGAATTCTTTCGAGATGGACGAGCCACGTCGATGAAATGTATCGACGTTTTGGTTACGTCGTTCCCGTATTCCCAGGGATCCGTAGACGTGTCAGGCCACGGGCTCGTTCCAAACGGTGCTGCATCCTGACCGGCATCTGTACTTGGCCCTGGGATCGCGTCCCAAGGGCAAACGTCGTCCATAGGGCGAACTGTCGCCTCCGTGGCGCCAGCATCCCTGACAACACGAACTTTATTACATATGCTTTAGTCTCCACTTTTTATCTCGCCAACGATACCTCGCGATTGTCTTTTTTCTTTTTTTCTTTCTTTCTTTCTTTCTTTTTACTTTACTTTTCTCGACTTTTGTTTCTCTCCAATTACCAAGCAGTAATATTTTCATTAATGATAATTATATGTATGTATATATATATATATATATATATATATATATATATATATATAATGTATGTATGTATATATGTATGTATGTACGTATGTAGGATAAACAATTATTAGTTATTTTATAATAATCGATCGTAATCTTTTTCAAGTCTATAATATTAATATCACAATTTGACATAAATAAATCTATAATATATTAGAATAAGAAAGAAAAAAAAGGAAAGGACAGAAGGATGATAGATCTTTATGAAATATTTAATAATTCTAACGTTTATCTTAAGTACGTATTATATATATGTATATACATGCGGCTTCGTAAATTAGGCGAGAAATTCGAAATGTAGCATATATATATATATATATATATATATATATATATATATATATATATATAATAAAATATATATATATAATAAAATTTGAAAGAGTCGATCTTGAGATTTGATGGGTTATCAATTTAAATATTAATTGATATGTATTTGTTTTGATGGATAATGGGGTTGGGAGAGCGGCTAGATTGCGAGGGTGAAATTCATCAACGTTAAACGAGACACAACGAAAAATTTAGATCAAAGGTAAATCCAATTGACGTGCTTGTTCGCAGGCATACACAGAATATAATGTAATATTATACGTAGAGAATATTTCGACTTAACAATGACATAATAATTAATTAGACAATTATCGATGCTTGCCAATTTATCGAAATATATTATACACACACATATATATATGTACATATATATTATTTATTTCTCTTTCTCTCTCTCTCTCTCTCTCTCTCTTTGTATATATATATATATATATATATATATATATATATATATACATATACAAAGAGAGAGAGAGAGAGAGAAAGAGAAATAGACACGTGCGGTTACTCGTGCAAATATCTGCATTCGTGGTGAATTATCGATTTGTAATCATATGCATATATTATCTCGATAACACTCGAGATAATAGGAAAAAAAAGTATAAGTTTCTTATCAAGTTCTTATCAAAATTTACATAAGAAGACAATATGATCTATAATAATTTTTAATAACAGATCAATCAATATGATCTTTAATAACAGATATTTTTCTTCGTAAATAACCGTACAATTAAAGTCTGTTTCAATGGAATCCAGTAGAGGGAATGGATCGGGGGAGGAGTATTATTAGCAATGAAAAAGATACATAATAATTAGTATACACATAATAAGAGAAGCTTTATAAAAGCATACATCAATATTAAATAACGATATAACTAAAATACCAAACAACTTTTTATAGACATAAGAAGAAAGATTCAAAACACAATGATAAAATATAAATATAATCATTCTTTAACACTCACGTTAAGCTTCATATAGGTTTTTTCGGGATTACGCAATATTGGATTCACACATATGTACTTATGTATGTTGTATGTATGTACATATGCATGTATATATGTATGTACGTGCACGCAAATGAGATTTTAAAGAGAAGTATAGAAATGCGAAGATATATGTTAAAAAAAAAGAAAACACTGAAGAGCACAATAATAAGAGGAATACATTATTTTTCTTTTTATTTTTTATCTACGTATATTATATACGTACTATATACGTATGTACGTATGTACATATGTATATGTATTTTTTTTTTACGATTGTAAGAATGATATTATTATTCACTTTTATTTTTATAAAAATATAAATACATCGTTAATTATTCCAAAATTATCCCCTTCCTTGACAGTTTCTTTCATATAACAAGTGAAGAGGAAAAGAGAAAAACTCGTAAGAAAAAAAGAAAAGAATAAAAAAAAATAGAAGAAGAAGAAGAAGAAGAAGAAGAAAAAAGGTCGTGATTAAAAACAATGACGTGACAAATGGACTGACTGATTGATTTTCCACGTATTCTATGTACGTTCTGGGAACTTACTGAATACTATGTGGACTAGGCCTCGTAGGGATCTTTAGGAGTCGCGCCAGATCACCCCTGAAAATACCGCACCGATAAAAGCTATCCTATGTTCTTTTTTCCTCGTGACTGCTCAACAATAACGTACTTCGAACGCGATCACCGAGATTATTTCGGGACTTTTTCAAGCCACGCAGTTGATACATATAGTCGATAAGGAAAGAAAATGTGCACGCTTAAGTTATGGAGTTTATTGGTTTAGCCCAATGTGTACGAGGATTTGGAAGGGTTTCTGTGAAATGGACACAACGCACGATGATATGAGGATTAAAGAAACATTAAACGTTGTATTAAAAGATTGATCCCGATTTTTTTTCTTCATTTTTTTCTTTCTCTCTCTCTCTCTCTCTCTCTCTCTCACTCTCTCTCTCTCTCTCTCTCTACCTCCCTCCCTCTCCCTCTCTCTCTCTCTCTCTCTCTTTTTAACATTAGGATCGTACGTCATTTTGATATTGTTATATTTGTAATAATAACGATAATAATAATAATAAGACTGTATTTATTATATAATGAAATTATAAGATATTGAGATTATACTAATGAAGAGTTCTTTTAAATTGAAACGTCTAAAAAAGATACATGGGTCGAAAACAAAGCATTTAAAAAAAAAAGTTAAGAAAGAAAAGTTGCTTTATTTTGATTATGCTAACGTAATGGCGTTTCTTTCTTTCTGATTCGGTGAACGTTTCTAAGATCGTTTCAAGATCATCTCGAGATATTTTTTTATTTTCTTATTTATATGAAAATTTATATTTTATGCAATTTAAATTTTTACAATACTTAACATTGTTCAGACAAAAAAAGGAACTTAGAGCAGATAGAAATATAGTGATCTTATAAAAAAAAATATTACTTTAAAAAATATTCAAAAATGTTCGTGTTGCTTTAAATTCTCATTGTTTACGCAGATCATCTTGTTATTTAAAATAATGTAAATTTTTGGATTAAACAATGTTAAATATCATAGAAAGTAGAAACTAGATAAAATAATGTTTCCAACCAAAGTTGTTCCTTTTTCTTTTTCTTTTTCTAAAAATAAGATGCCGTTACAAAATTTATAAGTTTCGATTTGAAGAACTAAATATCCACCAAATTGAAAATGTTCACCAAACCAAAAACTCATTATGCCATTATATTTGTCCCAAAATCAGATAACTTTTGTTTTAAATTTTTCGCTCACATATGCTTGTTTTCAAGATATTATGTTTAGATGTTTTAACTGAAAAAACTCACCCTACATATATATATATATATATATATATATATATATATATATATATATATGTATCTATTTGCATAATAAATATTTATTTATATAGAATTATTTTATGTTATAGAAATAATAAGTATGCGGATATATATAATAAATAATAAAATTATATAATTTATTATGTCTACTTCTAAATATTAAACAAAAGATAGAAATAATAAATTTTATATAATTTATATACATATATATTAATAAAATAGTAATTGTGCATGTACATCTGCATATTATTTATTACAAGTAATTATTATTATTATTATTATTATTATTATTATTATTATTATTATTATTATTATTATTATTATTATTCGTATATATTTAATCATTAACAATATCTTAATGATTCATAAAATTGGTTCCAATATTGAAGAGAAAACAAATAAGAAGAAATAATAAATAATTAAAACAAAATAAATAAATAAAAAAGAAATAAACAAAAAAAAAAGAAAAAATCCAGCTATTCGTGTGTTCTTCAGAGTTATCAGGAAGATTTCTTCGAATAATATGAAGGATATCATTTTGAAATAATCATTATACGAACGTGTCCGCCGTACCTGTATGGAATATCGGTGAGATTTGATTGGCTATGAGAATGCGGCACTCTTGGCGTAGAACTTATTTCACGTACTCCACAAACGGCAAGCTCGTGAGCTGATCCCGAGATGCTTCGATCGCTTCCTCTTCTTCTAGTACCTCCACCACCAGTACCACCACCACCTCCACTGGTTCCAATATTGCCACCGTGCTGTTGTTGTTGTTGTTGTTGCAACGTGCTCGTCGTTGTACTCACGCTAGATGCCATTTTCTTTTTTGCTTGACCACCGAAGCTGAAAAATCTGTGAAAACAACGGTTCTATAGTTTAGATAGATACGTTCGTATTCCTTACAATCAACAAACTCGTCCAACCGAGACGTGAACTCTTCAAATTGCTATTTCAATTTCTTCACTTAAGATAACAAAAAAAAAAAAAGAAAAAAGAAAAGAGAGAAAGAAAAAACAAAGAAAAAGAAGAAAAAAATATTGCACCTTTTCTTTTGCAGTGGCTGTATGCCGGCTGCTAAAAGATTTCGATATTGATCCGAGCGAATAAATCTGGGGTAGCAATCCTTCTTCAAAAGTAGAGTATATACGTGCTCGGCAGCTGAATCGAAGGTAAATCTACTGGGATTTTTCATTTCTTGATGGACCTTTTCCATTGTCTTTCCATCGATGTTGATCTCGCAAGGAGCACCCGGCGCCAGAAATTCTCTGTTATAACAAATACAAGAAGAACATTCGTACTTATCTGGTACAAATCGATCTTTTTTTTTTCTTTTCTTTTTTCCTTTCCTTCTCCTATGTCTCGTGTCCTCTCTTAGACAGAATGATGAATGACATTTTGTTATTAAAAAAGAAAAGAAAAAACTAATCAATTTTTTTCTTCAGACAATTTTTTTTATAGACGTATTAAATTACGTTTATTATAGAACTTAGATTTTGATTTTTATATATGTAATGATAGTGTAACGAACGTACTTGAAAATTTCGTTGACCTTTTCCGTTATTTGAGCTTGATAACTGTGTCTCAAATCTTTAACGGCCACCCAAAATCGAATATTCTCATGACTGTATTCTTTTCTCAGGTAATTCGTGAATTCTAGCAAGCCTGAGAAGTCCCGAAAAGAAAAAGAAAACATATGTATTATCATTTTTGACATATATTTATACGAGATAATAAATCGCGATTATCATACGGCGATCAGAAAGATTCGTCACCTGTTGGATCAGACATGAGTTCTTCCATCGATAATGCCCATCGTTTTACACGTTTTTCCGTAGGAATTTCCACTCTGAAGAAACGTTTAATTAACGATCGATTAATTTTCTTTGTTATTTTGTTCAAACGTAAAAAAAAAAAAATTGTAATCGTGTTATCAAATATAACGTTCGATAAAAAAAAATAATCCGTTTACTAACAGTGGATTATTCAACTGCCAAAATGTACTGTCATCGGTGATCCAAGGATTGGAAGGTTGCGGATGTACGAACATTGGGTCGTATTCCACATAAGTTTCAAAGTACGACTTCAAATTTTCTATAGCAGCTGAAACCTTTATTCTCGTGCGTGTTAAACTGTTTCGAAGAAAGTCCACCTATGTGAGGAATAACATTAATATGAGGAAGAAATTACCAATTCATTAGAGATATATTAAATGCAATATATAATCATAGAACCTTTCTCTTATTGTTAATTAAGAACTGATAAATCTTAAATTTGTACATTTTTTCTTTCTTTTTTTTTTTATAGAGACATAACCGCTCGATGCGACATAACCGCTCGATGCGACATAACCGCTCGATGCGACATAACCGCTCGATGCGACATAACCGCTCGATGCGACTAATAAATTTTTAAAAATATTAAATAATTTGCTAAGAAATTATATTTCGATTATTTCATATAGAATGACCAAAATCGTTGTTACTTTTGATGGAAAGAGGTATTAAAAAAAAAAAAAAAATGAAGAATTTTATTTAATACAAATTGTTTTTTTTTACTAGTAGTAAGAAATTATTAATAAAAAAAATATATATATTAATATATTATTATTATCACCTCTCGTTGTAACTCAGCGACAGTGCGTTTACGTGGTGGAGGCCGTGGAAATCCTGGACGAAAACGTGTTGGTCCTGGAACTACTTCAAGACTACTAAGACAACCCGGCGGTGGCCGGTAAACTCTCCAAAATGCTCTTTCCTGTGAATCGCTTACTATCTTATCCCCCTTCTTCCGGTCTTTAGCTAATCGTACCTGAGCCCACAAATTTACCACCATTTCAAGGAGTCAGATGCTTCTTTGCATAAAGCGATACTCAATTTAGAACCTGTATTATACCTATATTTATACAGAAATCTAATTACTTTTAACATTTAACAAATTCCGGAGTCGAGTAAATATATCAATCGAATGATGGTCCCTCCTATTGTTAAAATTTATATGGTAATTGAAAAAATTTTATTGAGCCCAACAAAAATCATTTCATTTTCAAAGCTTCAATCGAGAACACTACGAATGTTTGAAAGTATAATATGTTCGATCGATTCTCGAATAATACAGATTCCATCGTATTTTCCAAGTAAAAGATATCAATGTTTAGAGTATCTATCTTTTCAGTTGAAAAAAAAAAGAAAAAAGAAAAAAGAAAGAAAAAGAAAAAAGAAAATATTTGTTTTCTTTTTTTTTCTTCTTTTCTTTTCTTCTTTCCTTTTTTTTTTAATCGTATAGTTTATTCACCTGTTCTTCAGCCTGTAGTTGTATGATATCCCATTTATTTTGCAGGTTCTTCCGTAGACTGTTTAAAGCTTCCTACATAGAGAGAGAAAGAGAGAGAGAGAGAGAGAGAGAGAGAGAGAGAAAGAGAAAAAGAGGGAGAGATAGATAGAGAGAGAGAGGGAGAGAGAGAAAGAGAGACGTAACAAAATTTTGAATAAAGAAGAACAAAATGGATACGATTCGGTGATAAAATTTTATAAGGATTTACGTACGATCTCGTAATCTTCAAGAGCATGGCGTTGTTTGTTCCGTAATGTTCGTTTAGCAAGATAAATAGCGTATTCCACGTTGTCAGGGGTTCTATGTTGCCACGGCCAATAATACGGTGACTGTGAGATGGTTTTTGAAAAATGAGAAGACCAAAAACAAAAAAAAAAAAGGGAAAAAAAACTCGTTAGACCGATTAACCAATCAGGTAATCGTCGTCTTCTTTATTTATTTTTTTTTCAATCGTTTTATTTTCTTCAAATTATTTTTTGCAATTTTTTGTTTTAATACTAAATTGTATCGCAAATATACCTGAAATCTATATAGCGAGCTATCATCCTTTACAGTAAGCATCTTGGAGTCGTTCACCGGGAAGAAGTAGCCGTACAGGCATAGTTGATTAGCAATATGGAGCGCCTCTACTGTCAACATAACAATGCACTTTCATACCTGAGAAAATGACTTAAACTCGGCATACTACAAACTTCAGCTAGTTACGTGCAACGCTTACGCAACATGAGACGTTTCTACATTACATAGTGGACGTAAGTAATATGTTATATGCATAGGATGGAATTCTCTCATACTGCACTGGCAATCATTTTCAAAGCGTATATACGTATATCTATGAGGAATTCATGCCGCATTTGAAGCGTGTTTTCTTGTTCTAAAGTAACTCTATTCGTTTTATTATACTTTTCTCAGTTTTATACTTTGTAGGAAAAAAAAGAAAACAAAAAAGAGAAAAAAGAAATAAAAAAACATAAACGAGCTTGCTTCGCAGAGGAGACGGGAGGGAAGTATTTCATTTAGGAATTCACATTGAAAAGATTCTATAAGCAAGTAAGCGAAGTTAAACAGACAAATGTAAGACATTAGACGGATGTAAAGCATTAATTTGCAATTACTTATCAACAAATAAAATTATTTTTATATCGTTCACTTTAAATTTCTTTTATATGTATATATATATATATATAAAACAAAGACAAATTTGTGAGGGTTTACCGATTCAATTTAAAATTTGAAAAAAGAAACAAAAAAGAATAAATAATAATAATGATAATATTAATAATAATAATAAGAATAATAAATATGGAATGAAATCGAAACAATTAATTAGCTTTGGAACGAGTTTGAAAGTCGCAGGACACCCTTCGAGACATCAGGATAATCTGCATACACATCCACATTTGAACGGTCCATAGACCATCGTACCTGATTCCTCGATGGAAAGCCGATCCATAAGCCACTCGACGAGGTCGTAACCTGCAACACGCAGGCAGTCTACTGTACTCTCTTGGCCGTGATGGCCGCTTACGTTTATGCCACAACGCAGGTACCGATGGCACTCACCCATGAACGCTGAGGGGATCGAGGTGAGAAATTGTTTTTGGCTGCGCACGGGTACCCCGTTTTGAGGGTCTTGCATCTCCCGCACCAGCCCCTCCATCTATTGAGTTATCGGCTTGATCAATCTATTTTTCTTTC
Source organism: Vespa crabro (assembly GCF_910589235.1). Lineage (NCBI taxonomy): Eukaryota > Metazoa > Arthropoda > Insecta > Hymenoptera > Vespidae > Vespa > Vespa crabro. Next base: position 6,595,495 of record NC_060965.1, read on the forward strand.
TTTTCCTTTTACAATCAACTTTTTATAAAAAGAAAAAAAAGAGAATCTTCTTGCACTTCGTGTTTCATAATCGAACAACAAGTACAATACTTATGTTTATACGACGATGAAAAAAAAAAGAGTAAGTGTCACGAAACCAAAGCTTATTAGATGTTAGCGTTAATTCGTTTGCATTTGATTAATGAGTATGAAAAAGTACACACCTTATCGAAGGCATAAGGCCTGTGAACACGTGACTCCTTCTCTTTTTGTTGTTGTTGTTGATTGCTAGAGGCCTCCATCGCGATCGTGGTGGCCCTCTGCGTCGTTGGCAGGAGCAGTGGCGATATTTATGGCGGAGGGGGCTGGGGAGCTGGGCCGGAGACGGGTCTACCCGAACTCCATGGGGCTCTGGCCCCATCCCATCACTCCAGTCACCCCCGCACGCCCACTGTAAATGTACAAAAAAAAAAAGAAGAAACAAAAAAATATATAACGTAACAGACATATTGAACATGTTATATTTAACAATATTTTGAAATACTATGAAGTTAATACGAACTTTTTAATCTTTTTATTTTTATTTATTTTCAGAAATAATAATCTAATTAATAATGAATAGTGTTATTAATGCCATGAGTGTTATCAATGTCATTCACGGGACAAGAAGAAATTGTTTGGAATAATACTAATAGTAGTAGTAGTAGTAATGGTAATAATAGTAGTAATAATATTAGCAGTAACAGTAATAGTAGTAGTAGTAGTAGTAGTAGTAGTAGTAGTAGAGAATGGCAAGCTCGCCTACGTAAATATAATTCTTGCGTGCGCCTGGAAAGTATACGACCGTTTCTCCACTGTCGTAGACATCATAGGAATTTCATGCACAACAACTGGAAGTCAGCACGTGATAGGAAACGAGTTTTCATTAAATATGTAAGTATACCAAGTTATCGTATAGTTATTTTATCGTACGAAATTCCAGTAACAAGTACAAACTATTCCTTCATTTTTTTTTTAATAAAGCAAAAGGAATTTAATTTGTTAACAAATGAGAATCTGTTGAACAAAAAAAAATAAACAAACAAACAAACAAACAGAGTACGAGTAAAATAAAAAAATCTGTTGAAACAATAACGAAAGTAATAATGATTTGTTGTCTGCGTATCAGTAAACAACAAATATTATCAGTAAATCTCATTTAACAATCTGATATCTCTCTCTCTCTCTCTCTCTCTTTCTCTCTTTCCTCTTTCTCTCTCTCTCTCTCTCTCTCTCTTTCCTCTTTCTCTCTTTCTCTCTCTCTACCTCTCTCTTTTTTTTCTTGTCCAATGACACAATCATAATAAAAGAACAAGCCGCGTGTTCTTGTAATCCTACCGAACGAGATTCTTTTGTCCCCTTACTTTCCTCTTTCCCTCCCTCCCCCCGTACCTTATTTATTTCTCTTAGTTTCCTTTCGTGCTAGATTTACGTCACTTTCGATGATCGTGCCAATGACGTCCATGACGTTTCTCGCTTGGTATTGTCTCCAACATGAAGATACATATCGATCCCTGGGGATGGAATAATAAAACTGATCGGTATACAAAACGATCTGTGTTAGCGTTAATTTAAAAAAAAAAAACAAGAAAAAATAATAAAAAAAAAAACAAGAAAAAGAGAGAACGAGAGAGAGCGGAAAGAAACAACAACAATCAACAACAATTTAGCGTATACCAAATGTCCTTCCTGTTTTTCGTTCATTTAATGACATTTTCGAGTTTCATCGTGACGTCAATCAAAATGCTGGCACATTTGCGAAATTCTCTCATCGAGAGTTCGAGCCCAACATTAAAGTATGTGTGTGTGTGTGTGTGTGTGTGTGTCCACTTGAACTTCTAACTTTTTTTGGAATTCAACCCTCATTACGTTTATGGAACAGTCGACGCGTTTGATATAATTATGCACATACGTGTATGTGTATCTGCACGAAAAAAGAAAGAAAAAGGGGTACCATATATTATATCTATAATGATGGAAGAGCGCGCACTTTCACTAAGGAGAAAAGAAGGACTCGTTAATGGGAGCAATTAAAAAAGAAGCCGTCAAAGTTCGAACAGAGAGAAAACTTAAATAATGATTTCCTTAAAAGTTTCCTTTGATCTTAAATGATTCAAATAATCGGACCTTTTTTTTAATGCAAATTGTGATAAATGTTTTCTGACGATAAATGTTCATGGAACAAAAAAAGTAAATCGCTTATAAATATAGAAATTATTGATAAGCACTTAATCATCAAATTAATTTATCATTAATAATCTACGTATATATTTAATATATAATATGTAATGTAATAATATATTTATTAATCTTGATAATAATGTCGAAATGTTCAATAATTCATATATATATATATATATATATATATATATATATATATATACACATATATATATTATTACATACATACATTTATATATAAAATAGTACAAGATTGTACATATTTATATATATATAATTATATATAAATGGCTAATAAATAAATAATATCAAACTTTCTAGTTTTTTTTAATCTATATAAATAATATTTTTGTTAACTAATTGTTTATAATTAATATTTTTTATTAAGAATTACAATATTACTTATTCGTCAATTTAAATATTAAACATAATATTAATATTATAATATTACTATTTATAATATTATACAGTTAATTAATATTTCATATATTTTTATAATTTTATTACAAAATATTTTATAAATTATATCATTAATATCTTGTAATAAAAACTTTCGATATAAAATACAGATTACTTGTATACATATATATATATATATGCAATGTATTAAATTATATTAATAAACATATATATATATGAGATAATTAATATTCTTAAATAAAATTTTATAGTAATCAATATTTTACATCTAAATAAACAACATTAAGAAACATTGGTATATTTTATGGAAAATTCCAACATTACTTATGGTTTAACACCATATTTTCCTGTAACTTTTTTTTATATTATAAATGAAAGAAAAAAGAAAAGAAAACAAGGAAATTCATTGTTATACATTTTACATTAGACTTCATCCTTATCAGAAACTATACTTTTAATTCTCTAAATGTTACTAATAGAAATATTAAAAACATTTTAAATAAAAACTGTGAGCTTAAAACGTCCACGTCATTCAATCTGTTGAAAGATAGAACAGTTTATAGAAATCCAATACCATTGCGTGCAAACAATATATTCTCTATGTTTTAAAGATAAGATTTTTGGTGCTGTGAACAAATCCATTATGGAGAACGAACATGTGACAATAATCGCGCATAATCAATAATACAAAATCATTCTGACATAACGATACGTCCCACACGTGCACCACAGACCCATCAAATTTGTAAGAAATAATTATAACGAAGTAAATAATGATAGAATTAAAATACAAGTACAAATGCCACAGACTCATTATACGTTTCAGATAATATTATATTTCTTTTTTTCGAAGTATATCAACAAAACTAATGATGAACGTTGATTTTGATTGGATATCATAGAAAAAGAAAAAAAGAAAAAAGAGAAAAACGATGTGAAAGAGAAAATATGCGAACGAAATAGAAACGTAAAAATCTATAAAAAAAAAAAAAAAAAAAATAAAATAAAAAGACCGTCAGAAAACCAAAAAATAAAAAAATAAAAAACAAACAAAAAAAGGAAAAACGTAGTAGTACGGCATCGAGTTCAATCTCACATTTCTTGGATCACCGATAATCGTTCGGCTCTTTCGTGGCGATAA